>NW_008795936.1:1576847-1596302 GCF_000699145.1 Aptenodytes forsteri
GCCTACAAGAAAGCTGGAGAGGGACTTTTTACAAGGGCATGTAGGGATAGGACAAGGGGTAATGTCTTTAAACTGAAAGAGGATAAATTTAGATTAGATATAAGGAAGAAATTCTTCACTATGTGGGTGATGAGGCACTGGAACAGGTTGCCCAGAGAAGTTGTGGATGCCCCATCCCTGGAAGTGTTCAAGGTCAGGCTGGAAGGGGCTTTGAGCAACCAGGTCTAGTGGAAGGTGTTCCTGCGCATGGCAGGGGGGTTGGAACAGATGGTCTTCAAGGTCCCTTCCAACCCAAACCATTCTATGATTCTATGAAGGTTTGAGTTTAAAAACTGGCTGAGTGTGGAAGTTGGCACCAGGTCTACAGAAATACAGTCACTAAAGAGGATGCACTCAACATGCTGGAGGGCAAATCCACCCTCCAGAGGGACCTGCATGGGCTGGAGGAAAGGCCAACAGCAACCTCAGGAGGCTCAACAAGGCCAAATGCAAAGCCCTGCCCCTGGGACACACTCAGTCCCTGCACAATAACAGTCCCAGATGCTGGGCTGTGGATTGCTCTGCTGGGAAGGCCTCAGGGCGAGGAGAGGCTGAGGAACAGGGCTTGTTGGTAGAGAGGAGGCAGCTTTGGGGGGACCTAAAATCAGCCCCCCAATACTGATGAGGAGGTTACCAAGAGGACAGAGCCTTCTCAGAGGTGCACAGCAAGAGAATGTGAGGTTGAGCTCATAAGCTGAAAGGCGGGACGTCTGACTGCATATATGGAAAAAAATTACCATGTGGGTAACTAAGCTTTGGAGGATCCAGCATCACTTGATGACAATCATAAGATAAATTCACGATTGACAAAACTGAAGCCTTACAAAATTGATCGCAGTGACAATGAAATCACTTGAACAGTACCATTTAATGCAGGCAAATACAGGGGTCCTAACTCGGAAAAGTTAACATCACACAAGGTGGCAGACAGCATCCTCTGTCACTGAAAAGGTCTTTTGATGAAAACAACCAATTACAACATAGGTGTCCAGATCAATTCTGTAGCTGGTAAGAAGGTAGGTTTTGGATACGTAAGTAGAGGGCTAGCAAGCCTGAATATTAAGCTAGTATCTTTACCTAGCATTTGTGAAAATGTATGTTTGATGACTCTGCCCAAATTTATTGTACAACCTTCCAAAAAGTTACTGACATCTTGCAAAGTGTGTGGGGAAGAACTGTAGAATTACTCAAGCTGTATAAACAATTGTATGTACTTGAAAAAATAATTCTTTTAAAAGTGATTTGATGATCACTGGCTGAAGGAAGCCGCAAGGGAAGAAGTTCAGTAACTGACAGCTCCTTCCTCGAGCTGAAGGAGGCCCCCCAAGGGCTGGAAGCTGAAGCTGCACTAACTCAGATCTCAGACAAGACACAGTTTTCTAAAGCAATTAATTGAACAACTTGAGCTCTGAACTTTGTATCATTTTTACATCCTAGAACAAGGCTGCTTTCCCAAAAACTACAACTACGTGCTCATGTATAAGCCATAGATTTGATGCAAAAATTAAGAGGTTCCTTATGCAGGAAGAGATCATAACTGTCCCTCACAGCCTGATCTGTAACACAAAACATTTACAGCACAACTGTTTTCCAAGATTCAATAATAAGGATTTGATATCTACGATATGACTTCTTCCAGCACCTGCAAGGCGGCAGTCATTTCTGATGACTTAATACCAGCCTACGGAACTGAACAAACTCCAGTTTCACATTTTCAATAACCAGAGGCAGGTTACAGATTAGCTGTTAACCTCTTGGGCAGCCACACTTAGCCTGGAATGTCAGCAAAGGGATCCCAGGATTTGAAATCTGAAATGACATCAGTGAAATACCGAGTCATGTCCTCCAGGAGAACCACAGAAGACAGCTCAATGTACATTTGCTTTGGCTGTTACAAGCCATATACTCCCACGCTGTCAAATGACCAAAGTCATTCCCTTACAGTATCTGTTAGACACAGATGTTTGTATACAAAACTATTTGTATATAGATATATTTGCACATCTGTTTGTATATAGACTGTGCATGTAGGCATATATATTATGTATACACTATTTGTATAATTGTATTACACACATAAAAATGTCTTGGGGAAAATTCATTAGCATTCCCATATTAATCATATTGTGCATTGCAAGTGTTTTCTTAAGAGACAGGACAGGACCACAGCAGTTTCACTTCACAACAAAGTGCTTATACACTACCTGACATCTATGCCCAAGAGAGACAAAAACTAACTCACGCTGCAATTGCATCCTTTGAGGCTAATTGTAAAAGCATCCATTTCTCTCCCTTGCATAATTTATTCTCTCCAGACAAGCATTATTGGTTTCGTCTTGATGTTGCTGTAAGACATACTGTAGAAAATCCAGCACTACCTGGTGCTGTCACTATCAATGAAATACCTAAACTAAATTCAGGTAAGCTCCAAAAAAAACTTAACATGGCAGAACATGAATTTTACAAATACCTGTGGAGACTACTTAGAGTTTACTAAATAAAAAATGTTTGTTCCAAAACTATTTTTAATTTAGAAGACTGTCAAAAAAACCACTCAATTTCCCTTTCACTTCTTCCACAGCTGCTTTTATCCGAAAAAAGACTTCCATGCTATTAGTGTAGCAGTACGTATTTTGAGTGCTCACCTTTCTGTTTTTGAGGCAGGTGCGTTTTTAAAAGCAGGTAACATTCTTCCTTTCTGTGGATTCCCAAGGTTTCCAATTACTGAATGAGATTGAGAGATGCAGGAGAGCGATTTCTTAGCATTTCATCACTCTTTGGGAAGAGGACATTAACTGTCTGGCTGGTCTGAGCTCTAACAATTTACTCGAAGCACTGGTAAGGCTCACCTACCACAGCCTCAGCACATCTGACACAAGACTGTACTAGTACTATGGGAGCATCTCTCCTCACAAAAACCTACCCAGACACCAGACAAACCACTTTCCCTCTGGCATTAGAAGAAATCAAGTGCCAAATTTGCCACTCAGCAATAGGTGTGTAGCCTCACCGTTTCCAAAGAGCTACAAATTTCTCTGGCAAGATATTAGATAATAATTCAGTCTAACAATGCAAACAAAGTAAATGATTCAGCCTGCTACCTTTACTACAATGGTTTTGTTTCTCGGGCTGTACCTCTGTGACTTTCAGTGTTTTACGGCTTGGAAGGCTTCCTGGCACTCTTTGCCAAAATGATATAACAAAGCCATTAAAAAAACCTCTTCCAGAGTAGGTGTCTACTATATTTTTCTCACATTAGGCTTCCAGTCTCATCCCAGCCCTGCAAACACTGACAAATACCAGAATAGCTACAAAATCTCATTAAACAAGAAAATAGCTAGAAAGATGAACTTGCCATCCTGATGTTTCCTCTTGAAAAAATGAGATAAATTAGGTGCACTGCCCGACACTACAGTTTCAATGAACTCTTCAATCAACATTTACCTGGAAGCTTTCTTCAATCTTTAAGGTTAACTTCAACAAAAGTGTCAGAAGAGTTTGTTTAAAACAAGAGAACTTGAACGTGCGAAGTGTAACTTTTATATGCTTGAGGTATGCATCTATATAATGTAACGTGACACAACTTCAGAGGTCCATACAAGGGGGAAGTTAGTACTTTGTTCACCTCTACCTCCATGCTCAATCTCGCAGATGTTCATCAGGCCACTAATCAATACCACGTTTTACTTTGCCCAGTCCATAATACACACAGAACATACAGGATCAGTAAAAAGAAAATAAACTTTCCACTCCTGTCTTTCAAATGTGCCCAGATCTCTCCTGGCTTAATGAAAGCATGCAACATGTAAGATTTGTGAAGAAAAAAGTTGCATTTTGAAAGAGACAGAAGGATGAGATCTTTTTGCACGCCTTTTAAGGTAAAGGCTACTCACATAACTGTGCCAAACCAATTCACTATCAATTGCTGCACAGAACATGTACAATTTCAGGGAAACTCTCAGAAACAAGAAGGAAAAGATGATCTATTTTGGGGATATGACTACATTATGGTCAACAATTCTAGCATATGGTGAATAACACTACTGTGTTGAGTTTACTTTCCCAGATAAAGCACATCTTGTTTGAGTAACTGGTTGCTGATACAATGAGTCACTCAACTGCCTGAAGTACCAGCTTGAATGCTTTAAAAGGACTGACTGGGAATTGCCAAGTACAGTATGTGTATTTGTTTAGGAACAACATGCTTTAAATAAACCGCTGACTTACCTTGTCACGCAAATGATGCTCTGCAGCCTCAATATTCAAAGGATCGTCAAAATTCAAAAGATCCTGGAAAAGAAACAGAGAACGTTATAGGGTTCCCACTCACTGCGTCATATAAAGAATCCAAAGCCCTAATGAACAAGATAATGAAACAAAGCAAACAAGACCAGCAAATATAGTGCCATTTTCTCACTACCTTGACAGGTATCCCTGCCAAAGGTAGATGCAAATGAGTTTGATGAGTACAAACCAAATCACAAGTCAATTAATGGACAACAGCAGCAAGGCATTCGACCCCATCTGGTGGCATGCCACACAGCCCCGTGACACTTCTCTCTGGCAGTGATGCATTTCTATTTGAAAACTGAGACAGTTTTAAATCAAATTTTGAAGGAACATTCAAAGTTGCAGAAGGCACAATTCCTGTTGATTTTTGTTCAAGGGTGAAGTAAACCCTTAAAGAACCCTGCAAACAGCCTGGTGATAAAGCAGGAAGAGCTTCCTTAATACCATCTCCATAGCAAAGCAATTTAATTCTCTCTGTGAAGAAACTACATAACCTGGAGCCTGACAGACAGGAAAGTTCAGTGCAATGGGAAAAACAGGGCTGAGGAAAAGGAGTGCAAAGCTAAGGGCATGTGGGGCCAGGGAGCAGAAATAATCAAAATAAATCCCAGATCTGTCAGTTTAATCTCAATAAATATTAATTTCGGAAGGAGAAACGGTCTAGGGTTAAAACCAAAGGAAGCCAAGATGCTGATAAAAGAGGAATTATCATAAAAAATTAACATTTAATCACAACCCCCCCTCTTCTGCCTGCAGCCCAGATCACTTTCCCCAGTTTAAGGTCAGCCTGTGACAGCAGTGAAATGCCATTGTTTCACAAGCATGAAAGGCTCCTGTCACTCTCTGACTCGTTTTCAAGCAGAAAACCTCCCATTTCATTCAAACCAGGACACCAATCCACCTCTTTTTCACTCACTCACTTCAAGAAAACCCCAAAAGAATCTGCAAGGCCAGTACAATCCAATGCCAGCTTTTCAAAGCCTAATTATTTATAAGCAGCTGGGTGTGAGGGAAATCCAAGAGGCAAGCTGGGAAGCCCAGCTCTTGCCGGCCATGACAAATCCCCGTGGTCTCCAAAGCATGACCATCGCTCTTTGCAGCTGTTTGCCCAACAGATTATTTTTACATGCAGTTCTGCCTCTGAAGGCACTCCTTTGTACCTCCAGTGGATTTCGCTTTCTTCCAGTTACTTAGCATGCAGTGGCAGACTAACTGTGAAACGCAATTACTCTTTGTTGAAAAGGCAAATGCTCTCCAATCTTCTAAATCAATTTACCAAAGAAGTTGTTGAAACAAATCATGCCTTTGGATGCCAGGAAAGCTTAGGAGATTGTAGCCAGTCACTGGCTTGATCTATGCTAGAGGCTTTAGAAATGCACCATGATCCTGGTGATAGTGCTGGGAGCACAGTCACCGCTCCGCCCTTCCTCCTGCAGATAGCGGTGGAAGGAATTCCTCTCTCCGAAAACAGGCTGGGGCTAGCGAAGCCCACAGCTATGCTCCTCATCCAAAGCTTTTCACAGCCTCCTCTGTACACTCTGGAGTGGCTGGGGTAGTTCTCTCCAGAGTCGATGACAAACGTGGTGACCAAGTTAGTGCCTTTCTTTGCGTTCTCCTGACCTTCCTACCCAGCAGCAATGGCTGTGGAAGGGGACCATAATCCTGGACTTCCTAAAAAAAGGCAGCTTTTGTACAGTAAAAACTTAGCGTCTCTCCGCTTTTAGGGCAAAAGCAGCTGTTGCATCCTGCCTGCCTCTTGCAGCTTCCTGCCCTCTCCTCCATTTTCAAGTTGCTCCTGTAATTACGAGGCACAGGTTTCTTGCTCCTGTCAATCTAAGGAAAACGGGGAAAATGGAATCCCTGAACAAAATCATATCATTTCTGTGACAAGGCAGGGTTTATGCAAATTCTGCAGGTGGGTACCAAGGCCCTTGAACAGGAATATAAGTGTTCAAAACAGGAATGAGCCTGCAGGGCAGTCATTCATTCCTAAACATAATTTTTAAAAAACATAACACCAACACAATTCCTTCTTAGAGCAATATGAATTTCTATTTCCTGCAGACCAGCGGAAGGAATTTCATACTGTGTGGAAGATCCCAAGTAACTTGTTACCAAAATAGCCCACAGTAGATTTGTAACCAAAAGTAAAAACAATGTACAAAAAAGCTGGCATTTCAGACCATCTGTATGAGTCTTGCAGTTATACAAACAAAAGCACAAACTGATTTCATACTTGTACAACAGCCACTGAAGCCAAAGGAAATAATGACCTTAAGTTTAAGAGGCAACAGATGGGGTTCACATTAGGTGATGCTGAAACCAAACCAGGCAGGAAAAAGGATATGCAAAATATTCATTTACTTACAGTAAATAAAGAGTTTAACCCCCAGACAACATCCTGCAAAGGAAAAGCACAGTCAGTTAGACATGCATTTCAGGTGCTTTGAACAGGTTCACATACTTTATTTTTTCTATTAATCCATGAAATTACTGGAAATCAAATCTAGATTAATGGTGATGTTTTACTAATTTAAATCAAAATGTTGAAAAAGCTTTCCCATTTCATGGAAGCCTGATATTTAGAAGTCACCAAAAACCAAATACTGCATATTCAAATACAAGTTCAGATCTTTCTGTGTGTATAGGAGCCTTATTCCTATTGCTTCTCTGCTCAAGGAGAGGAATAATACCTTATATATGCCACCAACTGACAGCACTGCTTAGTTCAAAGGGTGGGTACAAAACTTAATTCAGCAATCCTTTCTTAAAATTAAAAAAGTGTCAGACAAATATTTGAAACTGTGTCAAAATATCAGAGAAAAGAGATTTAGGTGCAGTATGAGTATGGAGAAATACCATTCTTATATGAGCATATGTCTCAAATAGATACTTAAAAGCAGTAAAATTATTTAAACACAGCTGAATAGAGAGGGTTTGCAATTCCTGCAAACAGGAAGCTTCAGGGGAATCTGCCTCCAAATGGTGTCATCAAACACAGCTTATTTTGGGGTGGGCATCTCCAAAAGGGTTCCACTAGCACTGTCCTAAGAGTCCACATCCTCATTTACAACCTTCAGAGAATAAGAAAATGCACAAGATCCAAATACTACAGAAAGAGACTTAAAAGCATCACCAACCACCAACTCCAAGGCTAAGCTTTTCTACCTAGAGGAAAGACTATTTTCTTTAGTAGCAGCATAAACAAGCTACCCTACTGCAAAATCCCACTGAAGTCTGGGCACTGGAGCTCACACCTACAAGACAGTTAAGTAAGGTCAGCATTGCACCTCCTGCCCTTACAGCCTGCTAGCCCTTGACGGCCTACACATGAAAACCACACCTCCCGGATTTCCAGTAGTAGGACAAACACTGCACATCAATCTTTTCGTGGCTAAAACGTACCTTTCACAATAAAGATAAAGCCTCAAAGTAAAAAATTCCTATCCATGGCAAAGAACTTCAATAAATGAGCATATTTCAGTTTGTTTCCTGTTCAGGCCCTCTGCTGAGAGTGCTGGACCACAGAAATCCATATCCCTTAAGAACACTATTCAATTATGTCCTAATGAAAAAGACATGATGTCAGCATTATTCAGACAACAGCCTCTCACGATCCAATTTTCCTTTGATCTTGCACAAACAACCTACTCAGTCTATCTGCTTTAATAACCGTGAATCTGCCCAGCAAAGCTGATATTGTCAGACACAGTTTTCAGTTTCAGCATCTTCTCCTAATGGAGCTTCTGAAACCATCAGGTGTGGCAAAGACAGCAACTCTTTCAAATTTACTCATCTTCAGTGGCAGCACAGACACATAAACTGCAAAAAAGGACACACCCAAGACACGTAAGAATTACAGTTATCCATATGTTTTAAGACTATAATGCTGAGCAGTCATCCCCACTCCCAAACGACCATACTATCAGTTCCTTGGCAAGTATGAGAAAATGGACTATTTCCAATAACAGATGAAAGTTGCTGTTTTACCCTTTAAGTTCTGTGCTTGTTCAACTACAACTACTGTCACAGAAACTGGGCATAGCAGAGGTTAGCAAAACATAGTATTAAGGAAACCTGTATTGAGCAATCCTGGGGATAAACTATTTGCACAGTGCAGTGGTGCTAGAGAAAAAATAAGCCAGAGTCACTGATTAAAGGAGGATTTCAGTGGTGTGGAGAGCCTGGAGAGTAGGAACAGGCATGAAGGTCTCAGCTTCTACTTCACTCTCTTGCATTCAGGCATGAGAGGGTGCACAGCACAGCACAGCACAGGCTGCCACGTTGTCACCGCTCTCAGTGTCTGCTCCGCTCCAGTGCCCCTACGTATGCTGCCCCTGGCATGGATGCAGCCCGAGGACTGACTGATGCAGGGTGTGTAACCAGGGACAGCTGAGAGTGCCTCTGTCTCCAGCCAGCCACTCTGCCCCAGCAGATGCTCCGACCCCTGAAGATCAGGAGCCCCTTCCACTGCTGCCCTCAAAGGCTGTATTGTCCTTCAGGGAGGCAGACTGAATGTCTTGGGGGTGTTAAGAAGTTCTTGCATCTGATTTTAACCCACTGTGTGTTTCCCACAACCTTTGATAATGGTACCTTACTAAAGCATGGTAATTTGCTTTCTTCCACTTGAAGAAGCAGGAATAAATTAACTTTAAGGGTCATCTTTCATCTACACCATGTGACAGCAGACTGTAGCTGGAGAACGTGATGCAGAATTACAATACTGACCATTAAAAAACATCCTAAAGAGGTACGAAGAGCTCACACTAGCACACTGGGGTCTGTCTATTTCTAAATCCTGCCTGAACACCAAAATGGCATTCACAGGGTTGCAAACTGTTCAACCACTTACCAGCATGGCTAACGAGAAACAAACAAAAGAGCAACTCAGTCACACTGATTCTGAAATCTTGAAGAGCTCACCTTCTCTTTACATTTAACAGTGCTGAAGCCCCCAGTATCCCAGAGCCTCCCAACTAGGACACTTGCAGATTGTATCTCCAGACAAAACAGCTTCTGCTCCAATACAAGCAGCGATGAGCCATACCTTACAAAAGTAAATGTTGCAACTCAAAACAGAAATGTAAATTATACCAAATTATTTTCCCCTTCTGTAAACACCTGCTTTTGAAGTTCACCTAAATTGCTCCCAAATTCTCACTTGCTGAACCCTGGTTTTAAGACTTTGGGACACTTGACTTACTCAGACTGGCTTTGCACAGAGTTCTATCAAAAAAAAAACCCCAAGAAAACAAACCCACAAAAAAAACAGCAAACACCTCCGTAAGGCTGTGAGTTTTCAGAGTGCTGTACATTTTCACAGCCATTCTAGACACCAAAAAGCACAAAAGGATTATTATTATTACTGAATAACTTATGTGTGAAATTCTTAATATCGTTTCTGATGTTTCCACCTGTTCAAGTTTTATGATTTACTGGATTCATTTTATACCCTTGCATGGCTCCATAAAAAATAATGCTAAATTACTACCGGAGGGCAACACTTTTTGTAATGAGTTTGAGGCTAGCCTGGATTTAAATCTAGGATATTGAGAAAGGGAAGTAGGACGGAACAGATGAGCAAAAGTGAAGCAAGTATTTAATATTTGAAAAACTTGACACTGTTGCATTGCAAAAATAATCACTCTGCATTATTGACTTCAGCACAGCTGCTTGCTGCATGCAGATAAGCACTTGCCTGAACACTTGCCTCACATTTTCCTGACGAACTAAAGGGATCTGCAGGCCATCGAAGATCCTGTCAGATTTAACAGTTCAAAAACTTCTGTTTTCTTTTAATGTAATAAAGCATCATCCTTGGCTTCAAACATTTACTGAAGTTCTGGCTTAAATACTCTGAAAACAGAAAGTCAACCCTACGTACAAGAATTTTTAAAGGTTATCTTCACACATAGGAGCAGGGCAGATGTCACCTTAAAATGTTAATAATGCACACCTTTATGCTGTGCCACTTCAATGAGAGAATCTACTTGCAAAAGGAGAATCAGACATAGGGATCTGCCTGTTCACGTGGTGAATACCTGACAAGGCTGTTTCCTTTACAATGCTTCTTTTTGTCTACTTTCTTCTACATGCTTAACATCAAAGTTACAGAGTACAAGTAAACCTACTACTGAGGTAACCCCAGAGCAAAACCGAGGACCTCTTGCGCTTTTCGTAACAAAGCAGCATGGTCTGCTCAGGATAGACCCTGCAGAAAAGGCTGCAGAATTCCCCAAGCCGCTTTATCTGGTTTCTGCTCCAGCGGTGCCCAGGCAGGCCTTCTCCCTGTCCCCCTCTCCCAGAGGCTTTGCATCAGGACAGACATCACCCATGAGGTTAGACGCCTTTGTGAGCCAACTGCAGGTCTCAGGTAAGCAAGTGTTTTTAATTCCCCTCTACTATGTTAGTTCAGAAGATTCAAGTATCATACTTGAACTAAAGAGCAATATCTGGTTAAATCCATAGTGGAAGAGGGGATAATGAAGGAAACATGCTCTGCTCCTTGGCACTGTCACTATTTTGAGCTCAAGCATGGGGAAGTCAACACAAACAAGTCAGAAGATCAACAGACTGTTATAAATAACCCTTTATAATCACCCCTTTTCATTCTTGAGTATTTTTGTGTTGCATTTGAGTGAGAAGTTACATTAAACCCCTGCCCACAGATTTATTTATGGCATGCCAAATGAGGGGAAAAAAAAAAATCTGCCACTGCAGCGATGTTTAAAGTTCAAGAGCAACGAATCAAATACTAAATACAGCTTTTGAAATAGCCTCTCTTGAGGCTAGAAAGTCTCAAAGCGTTGCATTTGTAGGAGGTCCTAACTCAGTTAAATCTTCCCAAGTGGCAGTTCTCACAACCGCTTCACAAAGGCGATGCCACTGAAACCATGTAACAGACAAGTGTTTAGCTATGCCTGCCGATGTTTGGAAATACAACCACACAGCACTTCTTTTGAAGAGAGAATAAACACAAATTGTAAATTAAGATTTTCCTTTAACAGGCAAAGTATATTTAATACATTAATTTAAGCAGAGAACAAGCCAGACAAAAGCAGCTAATGAACTTCCAATAAGAGAAACTTCTTTAGAGATCCAAGGAGCATTTCTGATCTAATAGACTGATTAAATTAAAGCTCATTGCTAAACCATTTTTTATATACAAACAGTTTAACACATTCAGATCAATGAAAGGAGCAGCAGTGATTCATATAAGCAGATGTCTGAAGCAATTTTTTTTTTTCTTTTAAACAAACTGAAGCAGTAACTCCAATAAAACAACTGCCAAGCTTTGTACATCACAGTTTGGAAAAGGGCTTGAAATTATACCAAAAAACTCAGCATGCTGAAAGTCACACCACTGCATGGCTGTCTCCTGGGGCAGCTCTCTGCTGTCCTGTCTGCCTACGCACCAGTTCAAGATGGTTTTCCACTTCCATTCACTTTCTTCTATCGTCTCCTACAAACAAGCCCAGCTTCTTTCTCTCTCCTTTGCGGCCTAGAAAACCAAGCATCCTTCATCCCAGGCAGTCCCCCTTCCCCAGGCTCTGTTGGACTTCTCTTTCTGCCTCCTCAACGCGCCTCCACAAACATCTCCAATTTCTCCCCATGGACTAATCACCTGTTTGTAACCACTACAATGTAACTGACTGCACAAAACTTACTAGTCCAAGGGGTTAAAAAATAAAAAAGTATGTTTTCATGCCAGAGATGGCAGGCACTTTTTAGCTTACGAAAAAACTGCTTCCCTCCTAAACAGTCTTCTCCCAAATAAAATGTTCTCTTTTACATTTCCTCTCCCTGTCCTGCTCCTCTCTAATCTTGCATATAACACTGCTACAGTATCTTGCAAAATTCCTGTAGCAGGTAAAACACCGTTTCCACTTGGAAGCTTTCTTTAATCAACCACAAAGGCCATCTCAATTCTCATGTGCCTGCAACCCCAGCTCATGCTTCCCACCCAAACACAACAACAGTAGCTTACTTGGAGGGCTTTGGGTAATTTAAATGGCATGAACTGCTCCAGTTAGCAAACACAAAAAAAGGAGGAAGGCTGGAAAACGATTTCTTCTGTGCTCAAATATACTAGAGGGAAGAAAACAGGAACAATTATAGTCTGTTCTTCTCCCAGACCAAGACAGTTGTGAATTGCCAAGTATGCAGGAGCACTCATCTAAAATCCCTTACTTTTGTTACTGACTCCTTGACATTTGTCCCCAAGGTTACTTCAGAGCAAACAGCTAAATCTTTTATAAATTATTCCCAGGGGGATTCTGTGATAGCTTCTTAATGAACTACACTACAGTGATTACGAACATTAAAGCAACTGCCCTCCGGAGACCAGTCTACTCAACTGATTAAAGTTGTTGATTTCTGAATATGCAGTTTGTGTCAATTTGGGGAAAACAAGCATGGTTTAATTAGACTTATTAATGTACTGCACTGTTCTACTGAATCACTCTTTAAAAATGTGCTAGTAATAACAGCTACTGTATTTAAAACAAAGATTAGGCTTTGCCAGAAGCCATTAAAGAGAGAGAAAGAAAATTTTTGCAAATCTTATGAACCAAAGTTTATTGCAAGACATTGATTTGTGTAAGTATTTTCACCAGCCTGGGCAAGTACAGAGGGGAAGAAAAAATAAATCACTTCTTATAAAACTGATAAAGCCAATTTATAAAATCAAAATACAACACAATATATCCCTGCAGAAAAACTTCCTGAAGCTTATTTTAAGAAAAACAGAATAATGTCAGAGCGACATAGAAGATTGTATTCAGTGGCTTATAACTTCTCTTTACCAAATACCGGGTCTGAAGTTTTTGTCTGCTGCTTATTCAATTTTTAGAGGTGGAGAAGGCAAAGAAATGAAAGCAGTAACAATGGACATTTTAAGCACATTAGAGAGCAAAGATATTGAAGAATATAAATCTTTTGCACTGCACCTTTCTTTAGATGACCTCCTTTACAGAGGGAGACTTGAACCATTGAAAGGTACCTTGTGGTAAAGCTGTGCCTTTTCAACAGCAACAAATACCTATCTAAATTGTGATCAACAAGGACATTCAGAAACCCCTTTGACTGTGACAACTAAATCTCCCTCACTTGGTTTTTGCTGAACACGCACAGGCTCTCCCCAGTCCCCAGTGCCGATCAGAGCTGCGAGGGACAGCCCAGCCCTCGTGAGAACCACCCTGGGCCAGGCACTTGCACAGTCAGCAGGGCACCAATGAACCGGTCCTTGTCTGGTTCAGAGCAGCAGTGCCATCCTGAAGCAGAACCTGCCCCTGTCCCCACTGTCCGTGGGGTCAGAGCAGTTGTGTGTGTGAAATAAACTTCTGGATAAAGTCAGGCCAGACATCCTGCTGCAGATGCATATCACGTGGGCTCCAGCACTGAGCAGGGATGCAGAGGTCTGGACCAAAGAGGACACTACCCTCCAAATCATACCAAAAAGAAGGCTCTGAACCACCAGGAGCTCCTCGAGCTCCTACAACACCCTGAAGTACTTCTTTGGGAGCTCCTACAACACCCTGAAGTACTTCTTACATTATGGAAAGAGACAAACGGTGCACGTCCTTTCATGTTTGCTGACAACCAACAGCCCTCAAATGGTTCTGACTCTTCTGTCTTTCCTCATCTACATCTTTACTGGTTCAAAAATCTCTCTTCTGTACCTGCCTCTACCTTCTGCTGCCACTCCCTACCCCCTTGCTAAAATTACTTTTTCTTCTGTATTTATCCCCTTGTGTTTCATTGCTTCCCTAGAGCTGTCTTCTGCAATGCTGATATCCCCTTCAGTATCCCAAAAAATACGAGAAGGTATGCAGCTTAGGCCCTGATTTTTGGTTTGGGGGTTTTTGTTTGTTGGGGTGGTAGTTCTGCTCCTGCTCTGCACTGACAAGAACAGAGGAGAGCTTTGAAGGAGTCCACTGTACTTGCGACATAAAGCAGTTTGCAGCAGATCAGTGCCCATACCTTCAAGGACATGCAATGGCCAACAGGCTTGCTTTTCTGTCCTTCACAGATTCCTTTGATCAATACCCGCAGTACTCATACCACACCCTTTCAGCAAATAAAGACTAAGTCTTCAGGGAATAAAGTACAAGACTAAACACTTGCACTGACCTATTTCTGTTATGCTGTAGGTATAGCTCCCTGCTGCTGTGGTGTCCTTTCCCTAAAGCTGTTTGCTTGCAACCATATGTTGTATTTTGTTACTCACTGAGTGAGGGAAAGAGTAAAGGTGTTGGCAGCAGGAGACATTGGGCTATGTGGTCCTGGGAGCCTCCATGAGGTCAACACACAGAGTTGGACCTTTAAGTGCTCTGCATGTGAGGGAGGAAGGCAGCTCTGCAAATGAAGAGGACCCCAGAGAGAATACTGAGAGGTGAGCAGGCACAGTCCTCCTCTGACAGTGTTTCAGCCAGAAGGTCACCCATAAAACCTACAGCCAGCCAAGCACAGCATAGCTGAGGAGGTGAGGACTTCCAGAAAGTTATTCTGCACATCTTGCTCCTCAAACAAAAGAAAGCCCACGTGCCTGGGTGTCAGCTCATTCAGGGTGTCCTCCTGGAATAGCTGCTGCAGGCACAGAATTAAGTTCAACCCTCTCCTTCCTTCCCACTGTGCCGAACACTGCTCCAGGTGGGGAGCAGGCTTGGGTGAGAGGCACCACCATACCTCTTGGAAACATCACAAGGAGAAATAAGGTGGTGTAAAAAGTCTTAAGTGGGCAACAGTGCAGGAGGCATGGACACATTGCCTGAAACAACACCCACCTGATTCAATTCCTGTATAATACCAGAGAAGACACATAAAGGCACACCACCTGAAAAAACAGGTAATCTTCTGCTTAATGCAGTATTTGAAGCTGGTATGCAGTGAATAATTGTAAGCATACTGGGTGATGTTTTTCTCCCCAGCACTCAGAGGCTCTATACTGGTCTATACCAGGAAGCAGCAGACCCTGACAGAGTCCATCTTCCCCTTGAGATCACACATACAATTTCTCAGGAGCTAGTTTTGTAAACCTTGGTGGTCATCACCAAGAAGATCCCAGGAGCTGGATGTGAAATTCATATTAGATCAAGAATCTCCTTGCTCAGCTATGCTTGACTTCCCAGTAATTCCTCCTCCTGCACAGTAAGAGCTGGCATTTGTGCTCTTTGCCACTGCTATGAAGCCCTTCATTTTCTTTTGATGACCTTCTCCTCCTTACTTTACCAATATGGAGGATAAACATATTCCATCCAGGAAGGCAGCTTTTACAAGCACATGCTTTGACATTTCTACATACAGTACAAAGACCTATTCCAAAATGGGATTTGAATAAATCAATAGCAGAACAATGTTATCATAATGCTCACTGAGAAAAATAGTATCAGCAGCAAGAATTAATGAGAACAACACAGAACATACAGGTTTACTTTTTTCCCTTCATCCTGAAGACAGTGACAGTTACTGTCTGTTTAAAATACTCCTCTACACTAATACACATACAATTTTGACAGCAGACCACCTGTTTTCATCAAGATGATGAACGAAAGTTTTGTGCGTATACTGAAGCTTTTAAAACTACTCAGGTTTATGCTTAAATGTTGAGGTAAAGGTAACTAGAAAAATTAAGTCAAGACCCTCCGATTTATTTCTCCAAGAGATTAGTTTGACATTTGCATGATTTCAAATAAAGTAATTTTACTGCCTGAAGACAACAGCAGAACCAACACAACAAATAAGGCATATTTTCCCATTTAGTATTAATTGCTAATTAAATAAGCAAGCCTCTTATGGATAAACTCCAAAGAGCAATAATTTCTCACAAACAACTCAATTCCTTTTAGATTAGATTATCTAATAACAGACAGATATTTCTTAACCTAGTATCTGAAGTTATGGGAAAGGAATTCCTGAAAAAAATATTGTTTTCCTATAGGCGGGTATAAAAAGCTGTCTGCATATCTATAGTTTAAGACTATCTTGATGTTTCCCATTCCTGCTCCTGTCTCTCCTGACAGCAGTAACATGAAGATGACAAAAACCAGCTCTTTAAAATACCTCAATGAAGAATTGAAATGCATATACAACATGAAAATCCTACAGAAAATAGTTCTCCAATTATCCAAAACCAACTGTAGCTCCATCAGAACAGGGTTACAAAAAAAGGACCAAATATTCCTTATGAACATTCACCATACATTTTAAAATACTGGTTTTAACGTTACTATGCTCAGCCCTCCAGGGTCAGTCAGCGGAGTTGCACAAGTATGCTTTGATTATTTTTATGGTTCATAAATCAGTCACTGACCAATTTGCAGTTGTAGTTTGTTAGAGATAATTGCAGAAGGAACAGCTTGACTTTTAGAACCAATTAGGCAATCACAATACACAGATCCACTTCTTCCCTTATTTTTTAAAAATCAATCACCCAAGATAATTTTATAGCGAAGTGAAAACAAGCATTTGAGAGAAAGCTGATGAATACTAGGGAGGCCTATCTTAACCAGGCAGATGATACTCATGGCAAATAAGGTACAAGGAAGTGCATGTTGAGGACTAACAGGAGCTACTGAAGCACTTTTGAGTTTGAATTTGGAATTATTGAGGGGGAAGAAGCAGGGTATCAGAGCAACAGCAGCATTATCTCACACTAGGTATTTAAAAGCTGGTATTGTCAGTGAAATAAAAACCTGAGAACAGAATGGAATAATAACCACGTATTTGCTTTCCATCTGGAAAAATTCAGTTTTGACCATCAGACCTAAAAGCAGGAGAAAAACAAGCACAGACAGTCTGAGCAGAGGCCCAAAATAACTTCAGTAGTCCTTCGCTTTATGAATATTCTGTTTTAGAGAGGAAAGAAGTATGCAATAAAATTATGCAGAACATAACAGAATGGAGACTGAAAGGTAAATAAGCTCCTGTTGTAACCCATAGCTAGCTATAAAGAAGTGAAAGATTACACAAAGATCAGTTAGAAAGCACTGCACCAGTTTTTACACAATCCATAAGCAAACTGCTACCAAAAATTATCTAAGAATTTAAGATTCAGGAGTGTTTCTATGGATAAAGAAAACATTTACAATTGTATCAACAGTGATTTAAAAAAGTATATAAAGATTTTTTTAAAACATTAACCTACCAATGATCTGTTTCAGGGTTAAAGCCCAACTTTCTTAATAACCTGATTTAAAAAGTATCTAATACAGGAATTCAGAAATAGCACATTCTTCAGTGCCTTCACTAGTACACAGGCTGCTGTTAACAGTGGTCCATGGAAATGTGTTCAGTAGCAGGAAGAAGTAAACTGGAAAAAAGATAATGCTCAACACTTAGTAACTTAAAGGGAATTCAATCATGGATGAGATGACAGAGTGCAACAAAACGCTAGAAAATAAAATTGAGTTAGCTTTTACTCCCCCTTAAGAATTCTCTACACTGTTAAAACACATTTTATCACATAACTTTTAAAAAGTATTTAGGAGATTTTATTTTTTATTTCAGAAAGTTAAAAGGCATGATCCAAATGCCTCTTCAAGTTTCTACCCATTGATACTAAACAAAGTGTTGAAAAGGTCACAGCAGTTTGTTTTGAAGGATTTTTCATGTAAGAGCTCTGCTGCCACCACAAGGATACAGAAGATGAGACAATCTAAAACTTCTGAAACTTAAGTCTTCTAAAAAGGTTAAGCACATAACATGGATGCATGCAGTAGCATACAGCAGAGCTGGTTTGTGCATGTGGCTTTTGAGGTTTTGTGTTATCCCATTTGAATGGTTTTACTAATGCACTCAGAATGGCTGCATTAGTAATGCCTGCCAATTTTTGTCGCAGAAATAACAGTACATCCCCATTCTCAAATTAAATATTTTAGCAGTGTTGTAGAGTGCTTTATTGGACAAATTTGGGTACTATTCCTCCAGAAAACCAGGCTGCCTTCATATTATTGATGAGTGGAATATGAAACACTGACTTAAGTCCACCATTGGCCAAGACCGGATACTATCCGTAGCGCTACTGTGCAAATTCACACAATATTCTGCTTGTGGAGATGAGCAGGTTCTCCAAACCATGGTGTCCAAGTGTTGGAAACAAAGGATTCAGGAGGGCTGGATTAGTGGGTGCAGGTGGAATGTTAAGAGATAAAAGTAACCTGGGTCACATCTCATGGCTCTCATTTCCTACCAGTCACTCACTGTTTCATGTAATTCTGTGGTCTATAGTTAACACGTACCTACCACAATTATTAATGCACGCTGACAAATAACTTGACTGTGTGGCCATATTGTCAATAAACCAGCACAATTCCGTATTTTCCATCTCAGAAGCATGTGTAGCCTGGAATCTAAGCACTTGGATGCTAATCAAGCTTCAAAACACATATGAAGGCATGCATGAAGCTTCACAGGTGACAGTCAGCCAAAGATCTGAAAGCACCTGATAGAGCACCGATCAGGAACCCTGACTCTGACCGAGACCCACCTTTCACATGTTTATCAGTCCTTCCAAAGAGCACACTTGGAATGGATGAAGAGTGTCTTCGACAAAGAACAGACTCAGTCCACATGCTAGTTACCATCTAATTACAATCTGTATCCCAAGCAAAAACACTGTTTGGGGAACAGTGCTTGCAGCTTACTGACATCCCCAATGGCTACTTATGCTCAATTTTTTTTACGCTCCTTTTGTATGAGAGGCACGGTGTAACAACGGTGTTTCTACAGAGGCACAACTTGGAAGTTAGGACCAACATGTGGTATTTACTTTTTGTGATGACACTTCAAATCACATGAAGTGACAACATGACAGGTGAGAGAACACTTACTGAAACTGCACGTTTATTTAAAATGGAGACTCTGAAGACAAAAAGTAAAGAATGAAAACTTTGCAATTTGGGGTGGGTTTTTTTTTAAAGCTATAAAATGTGAACTTGCAATTGTGGTGCTTCAGTGCCCATGGGGAAAAGAAACAAAACCCAAGGGGGATGCTGGATTTTATTTTATTTTTTTCTTTTTAAAGTTAAGCTACTATCTCCTTTTCCCTTGCTGAATCTTTCATTTCAACATCCATAGACAAAGTTCCTGCTTTTTTTTGTTTGGGGTTGTGGAGGGTTTTTTTTTCGT
>NW_008795936.1:1596324-1601051 GCF_000699145.1 Aptenodytes forsteri
ATTGAAGGTAAAAACACCCTAAACTGCTTCATAATATTCAGTAATTTGAGTCTCCTGGTTGTTGAGATTCCAGGATGTTTACTCTATGAAATTAATCACATGCAATTCGCAAACTGATACAAGAATAAAATGGAAAAGAAGATTAATACACATCTTCCATCATCACTGAGGATAGGAAGTTAAGTACACAATGTCAGCAGTTATTCCCACCCATATTCTTAACATGTGGCAGTATTTTAATCTCTGTAAGAAAGTTACCATGAACAAAGCTAGGAGAGCAGATAAAAATGTATGTACATTCTTGTCCAGTTGCAATATTGGTGTACTAATTTTCTAATGGCTGAAGCTTAAAACTTGTAGTCCAAAAACTTTCTCTGAGAATGAAATAAGGGACAGGAACAGAACTGGTTAACTTAACTACCCAGTCACTGCCTTGATTTAACCTAATATGAAAACAGAAACACAAGGGCAAAACAAAATCATACCAGCTGATAGAAAAAAAAAATAGCGAAAGGGTGTTTAAGAAAACCCACAAAACAAACACACACAGA
The DNA here is from genome assembly GCF_000699145.1 of Aptenodytes forsteri. Lineage (NCBI taxonomy): Eukaryota > Metazoa > Chordata > Aves > Sphenisciformes > Spheniscidae > Aptenodytes > Aptenodytes forsteri. The sequence continues at coordinate 1,596,876 of NW_008795936.1, forward strand.
TTCTACTTCACTTTCCAGAAAGTCAGATGTTCATGAAGATGAGGAAAGTCACACCTCATTCATAGTGCCAAAAAGGAAATCAAGTATTAGATAAAACTCAATTTGCCTTTTGAAAAGAAACAAACACCTGATGTGTATCCTTTATCTATCTAATGTAGCTAACGTTCTTTAAGAACCAATTCTGGCAGGGTTCCTGGTAAAAGCAAAAGGAAGATTATTGCTCAGTGCTCTGCAAGACTCTTCTGGCAGCAAGGTCACGTATCAGTAAATGGACAACCAACCGCTTCCCGTAGCAAGACAAGAGCAGTCACTGTGCTAAAGCGCATGTCCTTTGTGACAATCTCCCTAAGAATATTTCATATAGGAACTATGACTCTGAATTTGTTAACACTGCCCAGCTGTGGTGGGACCAACCTCTGAAGTCATTCTGCAACCACAGTGGCACAACTACCAGCAATTTTACAGGGACCAGATTTCACTTACATTTTAGTGACTCGGGTAAAATGACATTTGAGGCAAGGTTAAAGGGCAGAGGCAGTTAGTTCCCTACTGGAGTGACTAAACCAGCCAAGAGTGCCCTGCTTTATGCAATACCTAATGCAGATGCGCTGCTCCCCTCTTTGAACACTGGGAATGAAACAGAATTCAAGTATGCAATACCTAAGTGCAGATGCGCTGCTCCCCTCTTTGAACACTGGGAATGAAACAGAATTCAAGATGATGCAGTAACTACACTCTGATTCTGTTCCACATGGCGTTTCTCCCAAATGCAACTTGCCTTTCACTTTTCCAAGTTCCTCTACTCAGAGGAACTTGGGGGTGGGGTGGAGAGGCGTGGGGTGGAGATGGACTATTGATTTATCAGGAATGTCAATACAATGGAAATTACAAGGATAATGGATTACTGTTAGTCCTGTTCACATCATGTTTTTGTATTTGTTGCCTGGCTAAAAAAAAAAAAGCAGACCACCCTTACCGAGCATGGTTTCTCAGGGTTATCTACAGTCACAGCATTCTACAAAACCTTTTATCAGTCAAAGCAGTGTTTGTGCAGCTATGCTAAAACTAGCAAACATTTCTACAATCAGTTAGCACTGTACTTGTTGTTTCAGTATTGCCACCAACACTTGTTGAAAGACAAAAAACTCAGTTGTTTCTAGAGCAAACCGCATTATCTGCCTCTTTCCAAGTCCATAAAAGTATTTAAAAAGATATATCTAGTTCGATGTATGTATCTAAAAGGAAATAGTACCTTTAATGTTCTAGTTGGAGCCCAGCCAGTGCCATCAATTGAATGTTCTCTCAATAAACTGGAAAAAAGACACACATATTATACAGTGCAACTTCTAGTTAAACAACCTTTGTCAGTAATCTCAGAAAACATTAAGAACTTAGGAAGTAACTGCAACATAAGAATTACCTCTTGCACTATTATCTAGGTACCGGGATTTTAAAGCACAAGAATTGGTATGTCTTCCTAGAATTACATTCTGCACAGTGTCATTACAGATCTCCTGATCTGAGCTCAACCTTCGTCAAAAAAACTGACTTATTTTCATCAAGCAAAATAAGTGTGACAGAAATCCTTGTGACAGTCTCAACATTGAACCTTTATTTTCCCCTGAGCACACAGACACATGCTCCAGTTTAGAACATGTTCATCTTTGGTGAAGAGACAGGCTTGCAAAATGACCCATCTCTCACCAAACCTGGCACAATTAAATCCAAAGAAGGGTATTTTTGGTGGGATATCTAATTAGCAAGAAAGAGGATTGTCATCCTCTCTTCTGTGAAAGGACTTCAGCTTCTTAGAGGCAGGGATAAGAAAGTGAAATAGTTTTTGTCTGTCTGCTTAGGAAGGTTCTGCAACAGCCGTAACATGAGCAGATGCATCTCAAGCCTCTTGGGACACAGCGCAGGACAGTCTAGCAGCAGGGTCTTACAGTCCTCTTCCAGCAGGTGAGCCATATTGCGCGCAGAATATTTTAAGGCTTTACAGGCAAACTCAACATCATACATCCCCAACTGGAAATCATGATGAAGACTACTCCGGGCAAGAGAGATTGCTTACAGGAGGAAAAGTTCCTTAGAAACTATAACACATGCTCTTGAATTTTAATATAAATACATATGAATATTAATATAAATAAGATACTGACTTTCCTACATACACACACATACTGTATAGAAATTTTATATGACCTGCGTACTATGCTACATATTGAGTCCACTGAAGCTGTTGACCTATTTACAAGTTGAAATTATTGAAGTGTATTCAGTTGGTAAAGCATTCCTGAACCTTTCAGGTCAAAACATCAGCAGTTATGAGAAGTAAAAATATTAGAGAGACCAGAACATAACTGAGAAATGAGCTGAAGTCTTGCTCACATTCGTGAAAGCAAAAGTCATAATATGAATGAGAAAGTCTGGAAAACTCCTTGAAGCATCATTCCATAATCGCGTCTTCCTCTGTTAAGAAGTAATCTAAAACTGAAAATTCATACAGCAAAGTAGCAAAGCACGAAAATTCATCACCACCAGCAGCTTCTACTTCTGAAATGATAGGGTTAAAGTGAAATAGTCTTAAACTATTAGGTTTTACCAACTTTCAGGATGACATGTATTAAGTCATTTTTAAATTACAGCAGATGACTGGGCCATACAGGCTATCCATATAGTTATTTATTGAATGTGCTGAGTTTTTAATCCAAGGAGATATACTACGACTAGCATTACTCCTTGTTCAATGTAGAGAGGCTAGGAACAGGATGATGATACCGGACAAGACTATTCCATCTTAACTGTGCTGCTAACCTCATTTCTGTGCCTTTAAAAAGATAAAATATGCCGTTACCACTAGCATAGTTCAAAATTAATTTCAAGAACATTAAAAATAGCATCTTGTGGCTGCAATTTTTGTTCATATTACAAAAGTAAAAGCAAAAATGCTGCTGAACAGGCAAGAGCCAGAATTTTCAGGTTTTGAGCAAATAACGGACTTTTTAACTTGCTTTCTGTCTGCTCCTCATAAAATTTTGCTATAGTACTTCCCTTTACCTCTTCATATAGCTCACTGTGAACTTAAGAGTGAGGAATAAGTTAACACACACAAAAAAAGCATAAAGATATCCACTGATAGAGCTCAAAATGCCTGAGCATATCAGATAAGCCTTGTTCATACACTTCCAGCTTCCCAAAGCCTCAGAGCTGTCTCTCAGCATATCTCCAGCTGTGGGCATCAGCAGCCAGGACTTGAGAGAAGACACTCATACCCTTCATAGAGCTCTGGCAGGAAACCAATGAAGATAGATAAGTGTACCTTTGCCTCGTATTTCTAATTTGCTGATATAATTCATTTTTAGAGCAGCATCCTCTTCCTTCCTACAAATTGAGAATGATCATTAGGCCCCTAATCAATACCTTTTCCCAGCACAGGGTGTCTAGAGAAACCACATCTCATGCTCTCCACAGGGATGACCTAGATATAACTGCCAGACAGTTGGGAGGTCTGAATGTGATCTGCTCTCAGAGCATCATACACACAAACAGCAGAATGAACACCTAAATGAGGAGAAATACACAAAATACATCACGAACTAGTTTAGTGGATGAACAAGCATCTGCATGTAGCTTCTGTTCAAAGACCTGTCATCCACCAGTCCTGCTGCCATAGAGGAGCTGGGCTACTAGGAAGTTCTCAAATGGCACAACCAGCAGAGTTTCTCGCCCACGCAATGCTTCAAGAGGCTGCTTTTGACAAGCTGCCAGATACACCACAAAAGCCACCTGTTCTACCAGGGTTTCAGGACACCTGATGGGCAGGAAGACTTGTTTACTTGAAGTGACTATTCTAAAATTGCCAGAACTTTGCTGTCTCATACAGGAATGCCAGAAAACTCACCTAGTATTATTTAGATTGAATAAACATTCAGAAGCTTCCTGTGTGACGCCTGAGAATGAATTTGCAATAGTAAAGATAGGGGTAAACCAACTGTACAATTTCCGCAGCATTTCAGATTACTAAAGCTGGTGAGTGAGTACATGCCTTGGGGAAGAATCATAGAATCATTAAGGTTGGAAAAGACCTCTAAGATCATCGAGTCCAACCGTCAACCCAACACCACCATGCCCACTAAACCATGTCCCTAAGTGCCTCATCTACTCGTCTTTTAAATA
>NW_008795936.1:1602159-1608129 GCF_000699145.1 Aptenodytes forsteri
AAGTTGGTCAGCAGGACCTGCCTCTCATGAACCTGTGCTGGCTGGGCCTGATCCCCTGGTTGTCCCGCTCATGCCTTGTGAGCGTCCTCAAGATGAACCACTCCAAGAAGTGGCAGGGCTGACAGGAGGGGGAGGTGCTGGGGCATGAGCAGGAGTTTGTCAGGCAGGGAACTTCACCAGGAACTGGGAAGGACAGTAAAACACTATTTCCATTTGCTTTGTCTTCAGCTGTAGTAGGGTCTGAGAAAAGCCAAATGTGTCCTCAGTCATGGGGGGACTGGAGCTGATAACTGCACCTTAACATCTGGTGTTTGCATCTAAGGAGACCTCCCAGAACATGATTTCAAATCCTTATATCCAAGTTCTTATGGGAAGACGGCAAAATCACTATTTTTGAAGCTGTAGTAACCAAAACAGCCACTGATGTGACCAGCCAGCTGCTTAGCTTTCATTTCCACAAATATCTTCTCATTCTGTGAGTAATTCCTGCATGGAGAAAAGCTTTGAGGAATTTTTTCTTTTTAAATACACAGCATCCTAAAGAGATCTTGCAAAAACATCTATTGAACTGGGAACTGCATGGCTCTAGCAAGCTTAAAACTTTCTGAAATTCCAGCTGACATGATTTATAGCTTAAATGACTAAAAATTACTGTAATGGGGAGATCAGTCCAGGAAAAAATCTGCTTTATGTAAAGATCTCAGATGAACACGTTTATCAACATAAAATGTCAGTTCCAACAAAACTTTTGCCTTCCTTTTGCCAACAGAAAGTATCATTCAAGGTAAGTTTGAATTAAAAAGCTGTAAATCCACTTCAGAAACCCTCTGCTGGCAGGGACACATTATAGAGGTTATTCTCTTGCTCACCTCCCGCTGCCCACCTCCCTGCTCAACCCAGCACTGCCAGTGCAAGCATTCTGGAGGCCATGCTATAGACTGGATGAGTGGTGCAATTGGTTCAGAAAGTCTTTCTAAAGCGCTTTTTATTTCCACATTGGCACAGCTGAGGAGACTGGGAACAGCACTGGGGAACAGAAACAAGCAATCAACTTAATCAGCTTTTATAACTGGAGAAATTGCAACACTGAGCTATACTAGATGATGCAATTAATCAGTCTTCAAACACTTCTCCATTCAGCACCCTTTAATATTGCATCATGAAGTGACCAAACCTTAACTAACAACACCTACTGCCATAAAAGACACATCTGACAACACTGACTACCTCATCATATAGCAGAAAAGCAGTGAAATTTCTGAGTGATTAAACTATTCTAAAAGCTTATGCCGTCAAGGACGAAAAAACACCTCAGGCAGAAATCACATCAATGGGGAGGGGGGCGGAAATAGTGACATGCATTACACATTGTCAAGAAAGTAGTCAACAGGTGTATGTAGTAAGCAAGCATATCCTTTCTAGGTATCTTGATGTTTTCTATCCACACATGCAGTGGAGGCAATATCCATAAGTATGGTCCAGACCTAATTAATATGGTCCATTATAAATATGCTCCAGAGTAACTGCAATCCATAAAGCAGACAGAAACAACACTTTTCCTGCCCAAAACTATTACACTTGATCACCAGTTTAATCATTTGGTATGTTTTAATTCAGGGATGATTATCAAACCAACACATACCATAGTGTGAGGTATGTAAAAGACAGTTGGGAAACATACTGGTAAGAAATTTTCTTCTGCTTTTAAAAATAACTGAAGCTATTTTAATGTAAAGACTCTTGTATAAGTTGATTGCAGGTACTATATATAGAGTGCATTCTCCATTATAACAGGCATAAAGCAAAAAGTTATTTTAGTTTTTCCATCTAAACAGTAAGACATTTCAAAGGTTTGATATGTTAAAGTATCTGACAATCAAATAAAGCTGATGTTTCAGTGCAGAAGCTGAAAAAAATAATTCTACTTAATGAAGTCCTGATGTTCCAACACTATGTTCCTCTTTCATAATTAAAACCATTTAAAGACAAGAAACAGTGAAATATCCTCAAGAATGTGAGGAGGCTTTATTTAACTTCAGAAGATGTAGCACTGCAGTCAGAGCTTAAACTTTTAGCTGTCATTTGGTGTCTAGTATTTCTTGTTCCCTGGTTCCAAACAGTTCACTTACTCATTCCTTTACATACACATTTGAGTCAAAGTGTCTAAGCTTTCTCCAGTGACTAAGCCACAAGAACTCTGGTGGAATTTAAACTGTAAAAACATGATCCTTAAATCAGTCTTCCTTACTGTCAAGTGACAAGTTGAGCTGTGTAAAATGCAACAGTCCTAGGAGGCACTGAGAAACACCACAAGTCTGGCAAATTTGCTAAAACTAGCAATACATATTTGCCAAAATAACTTTCCTGTATCACCAGCATACAGCTCCAAATAACTGTGGACAGTTACCAGATTTTTAGGTAATCTCAGAAGATTTAGTATGTTTTTCACTGCTTTTAAATCCTCCAATCCCAAAATGAGGTAAAGTTTATGGACGCCAGCCCTCACTGCCTGTACTCCTGCTGCAGTCTGGGACTATCGAGCACCAGGAACATACTACATCCTCCCGAGGCTGGTTTCTGTCAGCCTTTGATGATATGAGCTTCTCAGAAGCATCGAGCAGACCACTGTGGCTAAAAGAACTGATATCAACTCTTTAGCTGTTGTCAGCTGATGAGCCTGACCTGCCTATGAAGTGTGACAGATTACCCTGTAAAAACTTCATTTTCACCAGGACCTTGAACACAGCATTAAAATGATTTTTAAATCTAGAGGAAAAATTTAGCTTTTTTTTTTTTAAGCGTCAATTTGCTACTGTTGGCAACTGTTTTGGATTTTCAGAACAGCTTTCAATCTCACTTATATTCCTTGCTTCTGCTTCATCTACTTTTTCTTTTATGCCCCATTAACTTGAAAAATGACAGTCATGCTTCTCACTTCTGTTTGTTTGGTTTCTGGCCAATTTCACCATCAGGTACTCATGATGAAACACTGAAATTACAAAGTTTCAGAAACTGATTTTGAAGAGGAAACATTCACTATTATCAAGCAAACCCCCCCAACAACATAAGCCTCTCACTTTGATAAAGTAAAGCTTTATTTAACTTCAGAAGATGTAGCACTGTATTTTGTATTTTGACTTGCACTCCCCCAATTCTGTTTTGTTGTAACTGGCACATGCGTCTTATAGTGGATATTAAATGTTAAAATAAACAAATGGCAAATATAGAATAGTTACTGTCAAAGTTTAAGGAACACTTTTTCCTTCCTTTTTGAAATATAAATGGTTTTCAAGCACTTAACACATTCAGGCATTAAACAAGTAAAGCCTTAAGCCCTCTCAGGGCCTGAAGACTATTCATCTATGGAGGGAGAGGAAAAAACACAACTAAGTTTTGTTCAGGTTGGAGTTTACATTTTTACCCTAAGTAGAACAAAACTAAGTCTGAACCTGAAAAGCCAGGCTCTACAGGGTCTCTAACACACAGCAAGAACAATACTTTCAGTAGATTTCTAAGTTCCTAAGGGTCACATGCCACCGATTTGCAGAATCTGTTGAAAAATACTGACATGAAAATTACATACAATGTTTTATTACACAGTAAAATCTCCAAGGTAAAAAAACAGAACACTGTTGCTACCTTAAGCAGATTTCTCCCGTCTCTGTAATGTTTGGATGCCAGATTCTTGTCAAGCATTTTACCTTTGGAGGCTGCCAGGAGAGAAAACAAGATACAATGTTATCCTTTAAAATAAAACTCTATCACTGTTACAAGTCACAGAACTGAAAAAGGTAAATATATTTGATATTCACAGCCTATGTTTGTATGTTAAAGACCCTGATAATATAACCTACAGGAGTTACACCAGCTTTCTCTGCCCTTTTAGTTTCTCTCAACTCTTTACAAAAGCTGGTCTGGTATTATGCTTTTTCTTAGAAAAACATAACTTTAAAGAAAGCCAAGAAAATTTACTCTCTTCTATCTACTTCAGGGGAAGAAAACATTCCATGTTATTCAGTTTCTTAACACTTAACCAGTAAGACAACAATTCAAAACAGAAAACTACTAAGTGTTTTCCCCCAAGGCTTATCCAAGTCAGGGGGTTGTTAAAAACCAGCAGAGGATGCAATGATAATAACTACGTCAAAAGAACAGCTTTTTAAACACAGACCTTCCTGTTCACAACTGAATAGGAAGTATCACAAGAAGCATCAAGAAGGTGTGTCATATCTGAACTTGACACTAACATAAAAAGCCACCAAACTTATTTTCAGGCAAGATCACCAGATTTCTGAATTCCATAGTGGGTTTTGAAAAACAGATTCTTAAAATACAGTCTCATTTGCTCTAGTTTTGTGAAGTAAATAAAGAGCAGGTCATAAAAATTCGGGTAGCTTAGCAACAGCTTGTTGTTCCATCCATGCTCTCCAAATTACAATTGGCAGCTTTCAATCAAGCAGACGTTTTCTTATAGTAAGTGTACTGGAATACATCAGCACAGACCAGTACCTTTCATAACTTCAATTAAATCACATATTATAGATGCGGAGCTATCTTTCTCCACTGCTTCCCATGAAGTCTTCAGTCAAGAGACAAAATAGCTGAAATAGCTGTATTTGCATAGCGGCATGATGTGTTTTGTTTCATCACTTTGTTCTCAACTTCCCAATTATCTTTTTAGTAAAATTTTTTTTTTAACTTAAGACTCCTTGGAGAAGAGATAAGAAAATATGCATGGCACTGAACTACCAATAATATACCTGTCCAGCACTAAAAGAAGAAAAACCTATCACCACAACACATCTGTAATTTATAACGTAGACATTGACTTTTCTCCACTCTTATTTCATGTTTGTCCAATAACTCAAGGGATACTGACTGCTGCAGTGCTGGATCATGGCATTATTGAAAATTAAGTGGCATGCAGAAAACAGTCTCAAACTTTTTACCTTTGAAACAGAAAACTTCTTAGAAGAACATTTAACAGCACAGCTTTTCATTAGCTACATCTTCATGTTGTTTTGAAAGATTATGTCTAGTTCTCAAGAAAGGGAAAGCAGCAGTTTTTATTCCATGCCGGCAGATCAAGATAAAAGAGTAAATTTCTACCATATGCACCTTCAAACAGGGAATGTATTGATGAGTAGAAAAAAAGTAAGCTTTATACAAACTAAATCTTTAGGAAAAAAAATTCCCAAATCCTCACCGTCAGAGTGAATTAGCTGGTGTCTCATTTTTTGTATCACAGAAACAAAAGAATTCCTTTATCCTTTCATCGAAGTGTTTTTCATCCCTAAAAATTAGAAAAACCCACTCCTGATGGTAAGACAAAGGTTTTCTCTTTCTCTCTCCTTCTTCCTCTGTTAGATAGACAGGACAAGTGCAGCACTATCAAAAAATTTATCTTCAGACAAAACTTCTCCTTCAAGCTTGTTCCAAGTAATCTTTGAGTCTTCTTTAGATAACAAATCCACACAAGATTTCCTCGAGACAATGTTTCACTTGAATATCTCCAACCACCTACAGGTCATACATGCAACACTTTGCACAACAAAGCTTACAAAATCCATTTATTTCACTGCTCAAACTCATCCACCTCAGATACTAAAAGCTGCACAAGTAGATCCAACCTCAACTGGGGGTCACAACAGTGAATGGATTGATTTTCATAGAATCATAGAATAGTTTGGGTTGGAAGTGACCTCTAAAGGTCATCTAGTCCAACCCCCCTGCCGTGGGCAGGAACACCTTCAACTAGATCAGGTTGCTCAGAGCCCCATCCAACCTGACCTGGAATGTTTCCAGGGATGGGGCATCCACCACCTCTCGGGGTAACCTCTTCCAGTGTTTCACCACCCTCAGCGTAAAAAATTTCTTCCTTATATACCTATTCCTATAAAACTACCCCCCTTTAGTTTAAAGCCATTCCCCCTTGTCCTGTCACAACAGGCCCTGCTCAAAAGTTCACTG
>NW_008795936.1:1608389-1636208 GCF_000699145.1 Aptenodytes forsteri
GATGCAGCCCAGGATACGATTGGCCTTCTGGGCTGCAAGCGCACATTGCTGGCTCATGTCCAGCTTTTCATCCCCCAGTACCCCCAAGTCCTTCTCGGCAGGGCTGCTCTCACTCCCTTCATCCCCCAGCCTGTATTTTCTTCTCCTTTTCTAAGCAGCCACTTATCTTTTAGGATCTCTCATCAGTTTCGATAATGGAAACTGTCTTTCATGTCCATTCTCAGTCCACTTCAACATATTGGTGAATATATACAGATGGTACAAGAAAGCGTCGTAAGCATTTGAGAACTACACTTATACTGACTTCAGTTTTAGTAAAAGTTTTGCAGAACAAACTTCAGATCAAGTTTGTCTCATTTCTTTAAAAAAATGTAGCAAATAATCTCTCCGCTCCATTATTCTCACCAAATGAGAGATCGGATATAAAGTGCTAATCAATAAGTGAACTTAATTAACAGTTTCAGATCTTGATCAATTTGGCAAGCCAATTCCTCTAACATGACAGATGTACTAATACAGATATGTTTTATCTGTTCTGTAACTGCAGTTTTTCACTTCACAACCTTTTCCCTAGAGAAGGGATGGGGTTTCTAGCAGAAATTTGGAATCAAAGTTATTTGAAATGTTTTCTCTAGACAGTCCCAAAGCATTCTTGTGAATTGCCCTGCAGCTACAACTACAATTTTTTTTCTTCATAGTTTCTACAAAACAGAATTCCCAAAAGAGGCATTAACAGGAATATGGATTCCAGAGACCAAGCTACAATGTTGCCCTAAGATATTTCTTGCCAGTCACTCTTCCCTACTAGTTCCTGACGAATTTCTTGAGATTGGCTGAAACTGGACACCAAACACAGCTAAGCACATAGTACAAAGAAACAAACTGAGGAAAATGAAACCACACTGCCCTGTGCTTTTGATGGACTGGATTATCCAGCTCAACAAGTGGAAGAGGCATTCCCTTACAGTAGAAGTGGGCCTTGACACAAGAACTGCCCAAGGCGTGCACTTCAGGTCCCCAGGCTTCCTTGCACCATCTCAAAATTTCTGGATGGAGGCATGATGGAGCATGAGCCCAATTCCCATTTCATCGGTTCCAACCCAAGACCTGTATAAAGTAGGGTCACCAAAGAGGAAGATGGAAGCCCCTTAACTGTGACATCTGATCCTTCAGGAACCAAATCCCTTTCAATTGTTTGCTGTTTCCACAACTAACATATTGGCCAGAAAAAGGACCAGGATTAGCAGCTCTGCTGTTAAATTCCTGGCTTTTGACCACTGCCTAAAGGCACCTCATGTCATAAAAACCTTGCTAAACTGGAGAGTCCCTAAGACTGTCTACTCTGACAACACAATACGTCAGAACCACGGGAGCTGCAAACAAGGCCTGGCTTGCAGTGGCAGACAGTTTAGTTTTATGTGGAAGTTAAACCAGATCCGTACTATTAATCAGGTTCCATCCGTTAAAGCACCAGGTCCCTAGTCTTGTGGCACCCATTATTTCATCAGCTGCACCTCAAGGCATGTTTGTGTTGGGAGTAAAAATACCGGACAAGACTGGCAAGTCATTATAGCCCTGCTCCAGAACCTGAATCTATTTTCTAACTAATCTTTTTAGCCTACAGAAAAAAAGAACATCTGTTTTTAAACATATATATACATTTTCATTAATAACCAGACCATAACCCAACATTCAACCCACTGCATTTTTTTCTAAATTGCACAGAGGCAAACTTTTTACTTTTGTGTTGAATGAGAGGTGCTCAGAATTTAAAAATATCTAATTAACATTTGCTGTAGATTTTCTGCCAGTGCTGAGCAGGAACCGTAACAAACCAGAAGATTTTTTAATTATAGCAATTGAGAGTCAAAAAAACCCAGATCAAAATTAACATTCAGCTCTCCTGTTAACACATAGGAAATACTTTCCTACGGCAGGGGTGATTTTGTGGATAACTTTAACACAGAAAATGAATGAGAGGTGCTCAGAATTTAAAAATATCTAATTAACATTTGCTGTAGATTTTCTGCCAGTGCTGAGCAGGAACCGTAACAAACCAGAAGATTTTTTAATTATAGCAATTGAGAGTCAAAAAAACCCAGATCAAAATTAACATTCAGCTCTCCTGTTAACACATAGGAAATACTTTCCTACGGCAGTGTTGTTTAGGTGAATACCTTAAACACAGAAATTAAAATGAGTATGTATTGCGTATGTTCCCCTGTGCCTAGCATTGCCACAGTGGTTAAACTGCTATTACTGAAGATGACTAAAAAATTAGACAGCAGAGAACATGACAGGGTTTCCCCCTTTATAATGAAGGCCATGTTTCTCAGGTATGCAATGGCACAATTTATTCAAGTTAGAACAAGGATTTAGTCAACCTTAAACATCACCTTTGTCTTTATAGTGTGTGCATAACCTTACACAAGCTAGTAGAAGTGGCCTGTATTACAGTATGGAATTCTTGGTGAGATTAAGGGGAACTCAAAAAACAACCCACAACCAAAACCATACAACTGCAAACACTATTAGTACATGTAGGTGTTTTAGATAGAAGTATATCACCAGGATCCTAAACACTTACAAAAAAAATAGCTTAAGCAGATAATCCTTGACCAATATGACTATGAAAGGAGAGCAGAACTATCAAAAAAAGGAGGAGGAAAATTCAAAGCTCTTTTAGAAGTGCTATACAGGCCCTCTACAAGCATGAACTTTTTATAACATATAGTGCATGTCCCATGTATTCATAGACTATAAATAAAGGAATATTAGGAAACTTGTGAAGGCATCTTCTGGAATGCAAACCCAACTCCTCTGCTTTCAGAAACTTAACCTTTCTACTTTCTACTCTACTAGCAGTATTAATGCACCATTCTCCAAGATCAGTCTGGGAATTCAAGCTATTACATTCCAGACCACCACACCTCCTTCGTACGTGTATATAAACAATGATGTGACTGCAACCACTACATATATATGATGCTGAATTTAGGCTTGGTGCATCTGAACACAAAAGCCAAGGTCTTCCCAGACACATTTCTCTAGTATTCTCCCGTACACATTCTTCAGCCTCCCTGAAAGAAGAACTCTGAGCTATCAACACCAAAAGAAAACAGAAAGCAGAAGGATGGGAAAAAGTTACAAAAGCAAGCAAAATTATCAAAACAGTTCAAACTAAAAAAAAAAAAAAAAAAGGCTTCCTTCTTACTGCAATTCATATACCTAAATGCAAATATTGCAATTCAAATGCTCAAATGATTCTAGTCTCCTTACATATCAAACTCCTGAGAACCAGACATGTGCCCCAATTGTTTTCCATTTTTTGAGTCAATCTTGTTCTTTTGACAGCTAAACTCTGAAAACAATGTCTGAAGTTATTTTTATTGTAATTGCATCTCTCCTCCCTTGCAAGGTTCTGCAATTTTAGTAAAGTACAATAATACCAACATTTCTCATGCTTGAAAAGGCCAAGTTGTCTGGAGATCTATTTATCTACAATAAGATACCACAATCATTTGTAGGTCCTCTGGAAAGCTGTTTGATTAATAACCATTAAAAATGTTATTTTTTAATTTAATGATACTTAACTAAACAGCCTGGGAGACAACCAGTAAAACTGGCAGAGTACACCAAAGGAGGCCACTTGTCACCATATCTGTGCTTTCCACGTCCTCCACTCCACGCTCTCAAAAGGGATTAAGCACCTAAGTCCAATATCAAAACTATAAGCACCAGTTTGAAGACCTCAAAGAAACAAAAAGAAAAAACCTTTTCCTTTCTGTTCACCTATTTCATTCTTTCTCTTGGCTATATCATTTTTTGTGAGAATAATCATTAAGTGCAGGTCTCAAGAATAATTAACAGGAGAGAACAGATGAGGGTGGAACCTCAGCCAGAAGGGAGACTCAGGTCTGACTTAACTGCACTTCTGAGAAGCTTCTGCCAGACAGTTGCAAATACTTATTTTTTCTTTAAGGAATAATATCATCGAGGCAATAAAAGCCTCAAGGCTGTTTGCTTACAAACACTGGACTGCAAAATAGCCAGAGATTATTCCCAATTATTATTCCCACTCCCTCAGACTCATGACACTGCAACTGGAATATTGTGTCCCATTTTGAACTCCCCAGTACCAGATATATTGACAAACTGGAATGAGCCCAGCAGACAGCTACTGAGATCGTGGTAACACCAGAGGACACGCAGTACAAGGAGAGTTGAGGGACCTGGATTTGTTCAGCCTGGAGAAGAGAAGGCTGAAGGTGGGGACCTATTGCTGTCTACAGCTACCTAATACTGAAGGTAGGGACCTATTGCTGTCTACAGCTACCTAATAGGAGGGTATAGAGGAGATGGAGTCAGGCTCTTCTTAGATGTGCACAGTGAGAAAGCAAGAGGCAACAGACAAGCTGCAGAAAGGGAAATTCTGACCTGATATTGGAAAAAATTCACATTAAACATTGGAAGAGAGGCCCAGAGAGGCGGTGGAATCTCCATCCTAAGAGATTTTGAAAGGTCAACTGTCCCAGGCCTTGAGCAACCAAATCCCACTTCAATATTATCCCAGATTTGAGAAGTTTAGATGACTTCCAAAAATTCCAGGCAACCAAGATTTTTCTACAATCCCATGATACTTTCCTAACAGACAGAAGATCCTTTCTTAGTCTCAATGCTAAGTTCCCTCTGAAGTCCTATTACCTGGAAAGGAATCTAAAGTGACTAATACTGGATTAATGACAAATACTCACCACCATATTGTAGGCATCAGGAACTTCAATTTCAAACTGAAACTTTCCACCTTGGTAATAGCCCTCATCTAGCAAAGAAAAAACAACAAAAATAGTTAAATAAGAGAAAATAACGTATGCCATATAATACAAAATATCTGTCATTACAGAGATAAAGTAACAGCATGGGGTTATCAAATACTTAACCTAGTTACACCATAACACTAGCTGCGTCCTAGTCCAAAGACAGTGTGAACATAGAATCTTCCCCCACTCCCAAAAACCTTTACAGCAGAAATTGATTAAGTCAGAAGAGTCAACAGTCCCAGAGTGACCCTGGAAAAAACACCTTTCTGATCAGAGTACCAGGCAATACCAAGCTAGAAGAACCTTTGATTGAACTTTTCATGTCTGTGTGAACAAAATTCTGCCATGCATCGGCCATATGGCATGTAGTACCACAACACCGACCCTTGGAATGAGCTGGATACATACTTCACTTGATAATGCATGCTAAATCCTGGAGCAGGATTTAGCACATTTTCCCAGACTTGTGCTAGCAATCACATATTGTGAGTACTATGAATAATGGTGTGCAAGAGCATGCTTCAGAGTGTACTACAATAAAAGAGCAAGTTAGCTCTTTTATTGTCATTATCTTAGGATGATATATCAGTTAGGAAAATCTGCCTGCCTCTCTGTCAACCTCAGACTCAATACTGAATTATTAAAATGGCTAAATTTTAAAATATGACATCTGAAAATACCTAGTTGCATTTAACCAGAGATAATATAATAGGATAATAGTCAGCCTGCAACTCTTGAGATGGCTGTCCTTAGAAGCTGAAATGCTTGCAAATGATCTGAAATGTGTCTGTCTGGCATTGCCATTACTGAGTTTTTTCATTAAGAAAGGGAAACAGACAGGTACCGAACCCACACTGGGGGTTTGGGACACCTGAGGAATGCTCAGGCTCAAACCACCTCAAGTACTCTAGCTCTCTGTATCACACGGTACAGCCATGGTGAAGGCTTGAAGGTCAGGAAGGCTGGCTATCATTGTATAACAGTATTTTTTTATATTTTTTTTAAAGCAACATTGCAAAGGAAAGTTCTGTGAAGCAATCCATAGTTTACAGAAAGATTAAGAAGAGTTTTCTTATTATCTAGCTTGTTCCAAACCACAAAAAACTAGCTCCTCTACTATAGGTCATCAAAATCCTCTTTCAGGATGCTGTCTTCTGGACCTGCTGCCTTCCCAGTCCCCACACAGATCTAGCACAACCTTCTATTTTCTCCTACCAACCAATGCACCACATCCACTTGCTCAGGTTTCACTCCATACTGCAATCTCACCACTGTCAGCACAAGCCTGTAGCTTCCACACTGTAACTGCCATAACCACAAGAGAGTAGTCAGCTCCTACTCTCCTCCTCTTTGCAATCTTTTATCAGCTGACTTACTGAAAAGGAGAGGGCATCACCCTGTTAAATAACACAAACCCTCAGTTGTAGAGGGAAGTGAGCCAGTAAAAGCTGATCCTGCCAAAGATGAGACTCAACTGCACAGTACACCCAGCATGCCACTCCAAAAGACCTGTGCTTGCAGAACAGCAAAAGAGTTGCTGAGAAGTACATCGTGGTCCAGCTTCTCCCAGGAGCTTGTGTAGACCACTGACAGGTTCAGCACATGAACAGCATCAGAAATTTTGGACTGCAACAGCAGCATAGGCACCGAGTATGAAAACAGAACATGGCTGTCTTCCCCACACCACACAGTAATGTTTACAGCTGCCTCCACACTGAACTGTGCAGCACAAAGCTGCAAGCCTTAGCCATTGCAAATTTCACTTTAATAACCTGTCCAGAACATACGCTTTTCAAATACATTCTCCATTTCCACTCCAATTCAATTTTGAAGTGTGTTTGATTTACTAAGCAGTCTTCTCAGGCACGCTACACTTTACCAGAAAGTAAATGCACATGCACTGATTTTTATGAAAAAAAGGCAAGATAAAAGCATTTCTTTTGTTTTCGAATATACCGAGATAAAAATCAGTAAAGCAAGCCATTTCTAAAGAATGAGATGTAAAAGGTGAGTTATACCAATATCCTTTTGATGAAACTACTCCCTGTCAAATGTGCAAAACACTCAAAGCAAGACACTGACTGTTCCAGGAAGGAAAGATTAGGAAAACGGTCCAATATCCCCCTGGAAGTTCAAACAGCTCAAGCACCACCGAGTTACCCTACAGGACACAGCAAACTGCACTTTATCCACCATCTAGCACATTATAATAGCTTTTTAACCAAGTCTCATGAATTTTCATTATTTCCATGTATGATACCGTTTCTCATTAGAACCACACTCGAAAGAATCAGACACACAGGTCTTCCAGTGATCGTACTAAAACAAACAAGTAACACCATACGGGAATACAGTGTTTGTTATAGTGCAAGCCGTGTACCTCAAAGCCTTCCATGGGCCTCCCCACTGCCCTGTGGCTTACAAGCACTTATCAAGCTATCACTTCTCAATATAAGCAATCACATGAAACACCCACATGTGTTTGCACAGGGAGAAGCCTGCTGCCAGTACAGCAAGGTAAAGGAAAAACACCAACACTGTTAAGGTTGCTCAGGAAGTCCAGCAGCAGAAAGTTATTTTCCTTGGCTTAAATTCAATAGTTCCTTGATTTCACGGACTTGGAGCGAAGTGCGCAGCAGCTCTTCGTATTCCACCCCTGCTAATGTGAAATAGATGCCTGTTGATGGATGTATCTACATGTGCCTTATGTCAAAGAAAATCCTCAGGTTTAATGAATCCTCACTGCAATACAGTTGTCCGAAAGACACATTCGAGAACGGCTCCAAGGGAGGAGAGCTTGCCAAAAGACTGTCAGATTCCCGCCAGTCAAGCAGCAGGAGAAAAGCCACGCTCCACATCTCTCTGCACACTGAAAACACCAGGCCCACAGCCTCTGCAGCATGCAGGAACATTATGGTAGGCCCTCAACTCCAAGCACAGACAGCAAGATCACTCTGACATTGCTCAAGAGATGCACGGGGCAGGGGTGGAAAGGCTGAACGGTTGTTCACTTTCTCCGCTCTTCCTCGCCACACAGACCTAGCTCAGGATAGCTCCACTTCTATCCAGCCACAGCAGAAACTCCCAGTGCCCACATGCAGGATGAAATCAGACAAGGCGAGCTCAGCTGAAGGGGGCAAGCCTTTTCTCTCTATATAAAACCATCACGGCAAAAAGAGTGCAGTTTCCTGCAGGATTACCAAGACGAACTGGTGTGCAGAGGGGTTAAATTATCACCAGTGTCAGCGGAAGAGAAGTAACAGGACCAGACGGTGAAAGAACACCCTTTTTTCTCTGCAAAAACGTGTTAGATTAGCTGAAGCACTTTCTAACCACGTATCAACACCTCCACAGGCCGTAAGAGATTCCTCATGTATTACGTCCATTTTCTTTTATTTTTTTTCTGTGTTCTATGTAAGACAGAAATCTCTGGAAGACTTAGAGCACTTTAGGCATTGTACCTCACACTGCGGGACACTTCCACATACTTACATGATTGTACTGATTCGTCTTTGAGGGAGACTCACTGTCTTGCATTACAACTTCTCATTTTATGTTTTGGGTTTACCTTGGCATCAGTCCATGCTAGCACTAACCAAAAAGTGCACTGGGTACCCTACTGGTTCTGTTATAAAATAAGCAAGGACATATTTACCAGATCAGAAGAGTAAAGCATCTCTCCTCCCCCTTTTTTTACAATTCTCCCTGGATGTTTGTAAATCTTTTCACTAAACAACAACAAAGCATGCTACACATTATCACTCACTCAAATGTATATTAAAAATTCATATCTCTGGAATGCCTCAGTACCAAGCCAGAAATCTTGCAATGCATTAACAAGATAAGCCTTCATGATGAAGTCATCTTATGGCATCTCAAGCAAGTAAATACGTTCTCCCACATGGTAGTTTCCTTCCCCGTGTCCCACAACACCCAGACAGGGACAAAGACCCTCAATTTTTTAGGCATGTAACAGTGGTGGGAAAAACTGAAGTTCTGGCAGAGTTAATAGTGAGGAAAGTGCTATAAATAACACAGTCAAATAAAATAGCTTTAGCACATAAATTAGGAAGTTGGCCACTGACAAGACTTGCAAAAAGGGAGTATGTCTGAGCTCCAATTTTCCTCCTACTGCCTAAGTTTATGCCTTCAAGCTGTATTAACAGAGCAAGCATTCCTACCACTTCAGTCTCAAGTTTCATTATCAACAACCTGACTCTAATCTTAGTTTGCATTCGTAAGGTGTTTTGATGGCTAAAAGTGCTGTGAAAATACTAAATTGTTTTATTGCTTTAAAAGAAAATGCAAGATAATTAGGACAGGCCACAAAGGATGTGCTTTTGATAGTAGCTCCTTGAATCAGCAGCATTGAAATGCTCAGCCATGCTCACTGACATTTGTCATTTTATGACACACAAAACAGAAGACAGGCTCTTTATTAGTTCCCTGAAGAATGGGACTCTAAAATAATCATACTAACCCCAAACTACCCCAACTGTCTGGGAACTGCAGGAAAATTGCATTAACTCTACATAGTCCTCTAGTTTTCTTCAATGTGCATGCTATCTAAACTCACCTTTTTTTCTGGGTCATAACCGTGTTTTAAGCCTCAGCTTCCAATTTTGTGCTCCAAATATCAGTGCAGCAGGCAGGACTCTGCCCGTGTTGTAAGCACCTATCTCCTTATTTTTCCTAGCTTTTGATCCAATAAGGTACCAGCACAAAAATAAGAACAGAGGCAAGTGGTGGCATAAGGGCATTTTTCAACGACGGAATGATTGTTTCAGATGACAAAAGGATAAAGAAGCTTCATACAGCAGAGAAAGCCAGCAGTATCTGCCTTGGGAACACACAGTTTGTCCATTGTGGCAGTAAAAGCTAAGTCTTACCCATTTTCTAGCATGTGCTACTATATATCCACTCATGGTGCACTGCAGAAAGCTATAACAAAGGAATCAGAATTTCTTGAGGACAAGTAACTTTTTATGTGAAATAAGCAGTCACCCTCAAGATTTTCTACAAATTAATTTTAATTTAAAACTCACTGTCACCAGGATAATTTTGTGACATTAAATACTTACTAAGAAAGGTTATTATGAGAAGTGCAGAGCAAGGGAGCTGAAAGTATTTCTGCTTGGTGATAAAGTTTATTTTCTTATTCAAATTAGTCTTTTTGTGAAAACCTGAAGAAGCTTCTTTCACTGTCCTTTCAAGACCAGCCACATTCAAAACAACTGCATAACACAAAGCACCCGAGAACAAGCTTTGTCAATAACATGAGGCTAGAACGTTGACTGCAAAAGGCATTTCTGTGTTAAAAACATGTTCGGCCAGTACCTTCATGGTACCCTGACAGCTGACTACTTGCAGAAACCGTCTTGGTGTAAGATCCCTTATAAAAATGTGGTTACAGAATTCAAGCTCTAATGTTAATCAGAATATAAGAGAACTTAAACATAAAATATGAATATAAAATAATTAGCACCCCTGTAACAGATCTGTCATAGAAGGATGTAATCTCTGTAACTGCAGATGAGCAAACTGAGAACCCTAAGGAGTGAGCCAGCAAGAACCTCTTCGCTGTGCAGACTACCAACCCTGGCTTACGCACACTTAGTGTATAGGTCCTAACAGTGAGAACTGCAAGGTGGAATTAGATATTCCCTGGCACCCGCAGCTGTGCTGAGCCCAGCTCTTGTTCCACAATCAGAAAGCTGCAGAGATATTTGCAAAGCACTCCCTTAAGAGCCAGATGTATGAGCAGGATTTCTAGAAGTAACTCAGCTCCTCAATGCAAGAGACAGTTCCAGGCAGGAGAAGAAAAACTGGCTCTTACTTCGGACTGTCAAGATTCATGCAACATTGTTTAGACACTGCAAAAATAGTCACCTCAAGCAAAGATTTTGGACCATTTGAGCCAGAAAAATTCTGTGACAGCCTTTTAGCTGCCTCTCTGCTATTCCAAAGAAAACTAAGATTTAGCATACTCTAAAGAAAAACCTCAATAATGAAGGGAATCAGAAAGCTGCAAAGATTTTCTTGGTATGTGTTACGTTCTGCCTTTAAAGAGTTGTGCTAAGCTGTAGCTGATCACAAGATTCTGCACCTGAATTATGAACAGCTGAAAATAGATGTTTACTTCGGTCAGACTGCTACTGCAGAGACTTCAGCTGCACAGCTATATTTAGAGTAACAAAATGTTAATTAAGATCATTTCCTTCCCAAGATTATTTCAGCAATGAAGCCAGCACAAAAACCATGCTCTGCACTCAATGACTGTCTTCTGACTGCAACATCTTGCTGTACAGCACTTAACAGACAAAAAAAATGACTAAGTATTTAGACACCTTAGAATTAGTATGAAGAAGCTATCATTGCTTCATATTATCATTGCTTCATATTCAACACATCACTAACTCACACGGTGATAATCTTGTAAAGTCAACTCATTTCCAAAATATAATAAAGCAGCATCATATAAACTTCATGCATGACATTTGGTGCAAGCAGACTAACACTCACCAAGTAAACGTGAATACATCTACACAGAATGAGAGGTTAAAAGTTCTATAATAGCACTTATTTTTTATTACACTGACTAGGGCAGTCTTACTCATTTTTCCATCACAAAAAGGAGTCACATGAACGGACACGTTAACAAAGACCACCCAAGACTTCTACTGCCGAGGCAGTGCTAGCTGATTTTGGCTAATAAGCAGCAACACTGACATCTAGCGCCCATTTGACTTCAAGATACTGGATTATCAGAAAAATTCCTATCACCCTGTTAAGTGTAAACCATTATTTGTATAGGTTAGACATCAGGATGACTGCCATACTGCATCCGAATTCTGTTGTCAATAAACATCTACAGAAAATATGCATCTACAAGAATTAGTTGGCAGGGAAATCCTGATCTCAGCACATCTAACTCAAACAATTCAGTGTACTGAACACATCAATGTTCTCATTTAAATAGTTGCACAGAGTCTCAAAGGTAACACACAGCAAAAATAAGTGTGTATGAAATTTAAATAATCTTCCATGCAAATTCATCCCTAAAAACAAACACAACTTTCTATTCTAAAATGGACAGCCATGTGAGCAAGCTCTGTAATTTCAGATGGCTATTAAGAAACTTACGTGGAAATGATAAATTCTGAAAACGTAGTCCTGAGGTTTTGTTTTTATTGAACAGTATGCCAGCAGAAGCTTCAAAATATATTTACATTAGTTTTATTAACAATAAAAGATCTAATTTCCACATACTTGAATATTCAAAGACTAAGAGACACCTACTTGTTAGGCATCTTCAGACATGCATAGATCTGAAGTTTTCCATAGTGTTACATGTCATCTACCTTTTCAACTCTGCAGACTCAAGAAATCAGTAGAAAAGAATAACTATGCAACAGGGCTGTAATAGAGTAATTTCTCTAGACGTAGTCCAAGATTTTTCTCAGCAAATAAAACAAGGTGGTTTGAAATTGGCTGAGAGAAAAAAAAATGTTTTCAATCAAAGTGAGCAAACAAGACCTGAATACTTCCTAAACCTGCTCAATTTTGATGGCCTTTTTATTGGAATTGAATTCTCAAAATCCAGCCCAGTTTCTCCACTGCCCCTATAAAATAATCACTGTATTTCAGCCAGTCTTTCTTTGACTAGAAAGTTTATTGGATTATTGAGCAAATTCTTGGAACTACATTTCCTCAACACCAACACACACAAACAAAAGTAACATGTTTAAAAAAATTACCTGGGATTACAGTTAGCTGAAAGTAATGAAGCTTGTTTGGGTCGGGAAAATTCACTTTACATGTACCTGCAAAGGAAAAGAATAATTTACATCAGACAATTGTTTTTCCACTGTTGGGAAAGCAAATATATCATTTTTCATACTCTCCAAATTTACTCCCTGATTAATCCTTCCAGTCAAGTGATTTCCTCCTATACTTTGTCTCTAAGCACCTCTTCCCTATACAGTTACAGGCCACCTGCCGTAATGGGACTTCACTTCTTTGAGCTGTGAGGAAGCTTATTTCCTTTCAGTAAACCATGCTGCCTCAAAGACCTTAAAATGCCAAAGAATTTGGTCTTCTGTATATATACTAGCTACATGTTAAGATGACAGCATACATAATGAGCATCTCTTCCTTACAAGTTCTTTAATGGTAATGCGTGTATCTTAATATTTGATCATACACTGCAGTCTGCAAGACGTCATGCCACCACAGCCCTATGCTAACAAAGGATTATTTATACCTGTAAGGTATAATGAGATACAAGCTTTACTGAAAGCCTCATCCAAAAGGCAGTGAAGTCTCCATTCAGCTGTCATATTGAGCAAGTTTCTTCTGCGCAACCAATTACACACATTAACAGCAAAGGTTACAGAGCATCATTACAAACCAAACACTATGCTTTTATTCTCAGACTAGATGAATTTAAGGAGAATAGTGAGAATGGAGAACCAGTGTGAAAAGATAAAACATCAATCTGATGAATCTGTTGAACTGAAAGCACTGACTAGTTTCAAGTTCACAGCATAACAGCCCTTTGTTCGCATTTGATGACACAAACTAAGTTGCCTTCCCATGCACAACACTGGCCTTTCTTGACTATGGCAGAGACAAGCTGTCAAGCTGGCACTAGAAGATGCATATATCCATGGATATATTATCCATATTATGCAGCCTTTAGCTTCTTAATCCATCAAGCTGGCTGTTCTTTTTCTGTAGTCAAGGAGCTAAGTAGTATCAGAGATCTAGACACTATTTGCCTGAAAAAATAACTAGAACTGTACACAAACCCTAGTAATGCATTCGCATTGTAGTAACTACAAACCCTGATACACGTTTCTCAGGTGTTCGTTATCCTATAGAATAGTCTACATAAAAAAGTTTAACAAAAGTTAAAATTACCCTGTGTAAAATCTCTATAATTGTCATTAAGAAAGAAGAGCATACAGAAAGGAAGAGTCAAATACTGCCTCTCCTGCCCTCCTTTTTGCTGCTTCTGTTCTGTATTTTTCCCCCTTGTAATTTCTCCCATCAGGCAGTCTGTACACTGAAAAGCCTGATTTTTGAGATCTGAGCATTGATCCGGATTTAGAATCATTAGCAAATAGAAGATGCTCATCAGAAGCAGCACTCAGAAGTTTAACCTGCAGAGAAAAAAATATGGTCAAAGCTTCCCTTAGCTGGGGAAAGGCTAGAAACATCACAAACTACCTGCCAGCATAATCAGAGAGAATATTCACTGCTTTTCTTTGTAAGATAAGCATATGGGCAAGACAGGGTGAATACAGAGCATGGTAATAACCTACACATACACTCTCAGTCTGCTGCAAGCAGCTCATGCCTCTTTCATCGCAGGGAAAACAGATTACTCTGAAACAGGAACGTGCACCACACAGGAAGTTATGTAGAGCGAGTGATGGGCTCTGAATGTACCTCTGAGCTTACTAGGCAATAACTTGTGCTTGCCTGTATTGCAAGAACTCATGGTAGAATGATGCTGTTCTGGTCAATGCTTGAAAAGAAAGGGAGCTCAGCAACAACTCAGCTTCACTGTCAACATCCACCCTCAGCAACAAATACAGAGCAGTAAGAACTTTACTCTCTTTTATAAAAGGGCTTTGTGTTTTGTTGTCCATTACAGAACTACGTTTTCTAAAGCTAAAGAGCAGAAAACATATATTTGATTTTTAACTATCTATTCTCAGCTTTAGAAGCAACAAGCCACTTACCCCATGCTCTTAAAAGTCTATTTTAAAGTGGCCATTAATATTTTCCGCTTTTAGTATAACATACAAGTTAGATTCCAGGGCTAAAACCACATTATCTTGCTTTTTTAAGGAATATGGTTTACTTTTAAAAAAAAAATTCATCAGTATTTTCACTATTAACAAACACATCAGGTTACAGCTTGCATGTGAAGTGAAAAAGCACTAGGTTGACTTAATAAGTTTCTGGAGAACTGAGCTATTTGCTCTGCCCCTAAAACAGCATCTCCTGTTTTGAAAATCAGAGAATGGAGGGAAAACAGAAGTGAGGCAGTAAATGCACTCCTCAGTTCCAGGTACCTTTTGGGTGTTTTATGAGGGAAGCTCCCACTCCACCACCAATCAAATCCTAGAGCCAAATGATCAATACTGCTTCCAAAGGACACTAACGAGGGATCCACCTCTCCACAACCCTTTAAGAGGGAGCAACAAAAAAAGCCTGTTCAAACCTGAGTGGCAGAATTTTGCACAGCTTTCCCTAGAGTTAACAAATATCATTAGCATTCATACTTCAGTCAAAACATTCAGTTCAATGGTCCTTTTCCCCATAAAATGCATGCCATCAAATGCTATACTTACAAGGTAAATTAGCTTCAAGTTCTGCAACCTCTGTTGAAAGAAAAAAAATACTGTTATTTATGCAAGCATAAAGCCATTCTTGAAGTCCAAATTGGCAGACCTAATTTAAACCACTCTGTAAATCAAATTTCACTTAAAAATATAATTAAGCTGCAGTGGAGGTTTACCTTGAAGTTTCTCTTTAAGCCACGCAATTCATCACTAAAAATGCTCAGCTGCCCTACAGACAATGCAAACATATCCTACTGTGATTAGGAGGTTCAGCTCTGCCAAGACTGAAGCACCAGGGCTTCTAATACACAGGGCACTGGCATTTCAAAAAGTGGCATTATCCAAACCTCCAAAGTTGTCTACATAAAGCACCAAAATACAGAAAGCCGTAACTCCACAGCCTGCAAAACACAAGAACAGAAAAACCTCAAGAATCAGGGTGTCAGTCCAATAATAAAACAAGTACAGGAGGTTCACAGCCTGTGTAAGCATCACCACTCTCCAGCATCTAACTGCTAGGGCTCTTCCACCATCAGCTACGGACTCCCTCAGGTTAGGCACCGCTTTTGTGGAGAAGCCTCCAAGCACGATACCACATACTGCACACTTGGAAACAGCTACTGAAACCCTGCTTCAGTGGCACTG
This sequence comes from Aptenodytes forsteri, assembly GCF_000699145.1. Taxonomy (NCBI): domain Eukaryota; kingdom Metazoa; phylum Chordata; class Aves; order Sphenisciformes; family Spheniscidae; genus Aptenodytes; species Aptenodytes forsteri. Next base: position 1,624,210 of record NW_008795936.1, read on the forward strand.
TCATACTAGATGTTGTCCTGCCTGCAGAAGCCAGCATTAAGAGCACCGAAAGAACAGAGAAAGATAAACCTTCACTTCAAGCACCCGGCACAGCAACATGCACAGGGAAATGATAAAAACAACTGCATCCATTGCATTACTCCTCCCCCAAACCTCTGCACTGTTGAACAAACTCAGAGTGTTAAGATTTTTTGCTCCTGCCCCTGTTGGATATTTTCCCTCAGAGCACGGTTTGCTATAGATACACGCTCTTGTTCAATTAAGATTCCCTTTTATTTATTGTATTTCCCATGCATAAAACTTAAAAGTTATTCATAAAAGAAAGGAAGTAACCTGATTCAGTTGCATAGCTCCTAGGAAGAGAAGTTTACTCCTAAGCCCTTTCTCTGCCACACTACTTTCTCCGGAAGACCCCCTGCTTTTTCCCTCTTTTGTGTATTTTACTGAAGTCTTACTTTCAACTACCTGTATTTCACAGAAGTATGAATGAGATGCATCAAGATACCTCCCTCTTTTACGTCTAAAGTTCTAGGAAACCTAATCAAATATATTTTTGCATTTCCTGTAGTGTTTTTTTCCACTTGATTTCTAACTTCACTTTCTGGTCTGCACAGACACAGCTCATTTATTTGTGCTAACAACAAGGTGTAAGAGATTTCATCACCAACTCTCAAAAACATGTCTAAAGAAAACTGTAATTCAGTTTAAGATGTGGGGAGCAATTTCTTGGCACAGAATCCAAACTGATCTCATCACAATTAAGAGCTTGCTAATTCCCCAGAACTCTTCTTGCATCCATGCTTACCAAAGCTGGCTGGTCTCTGCAGCAAGCATGATGCTTATTTGACTCCCACCTCCCACTTGCTTGGCACAACTCTGGTATCCCTGCATCTGCAGCCTACTATACCAAGAGAGAAAACCCCACCAAAACAGAAGCACTGTGTTTCACACTTACCTAAAAAGTTCACAATTGCACTCTTTAAAATCCCACACTCTGCAGCACTCGAGTAGCCACAGCTGATTTAACCAAAGTTGTGCACTGAAAGACACACGACACTGGGGGCACACTTTTGCTAAAAGTTTTCAAAGAGTACTGTCTTTATAATATACCAAAAATGTAATTTCAGCTGTAATCAGGGACTTTATTTTTACTTTCCCTTTCTGGTTAAAAAAAAAAAAAAAGACAAGACATAATCAACTACTGAAGGCTGCAGCTATACAAACCCATTGTAAGACTATTCCCCCAACCCTTTCACTTTAAACTCGGCGGCCTTTCATAGTGGGAAGCACTATCAATCTTCACTAGAGGGTAGAGTTTAGGACGTGGCTCTTATTTTAAGGTGTTGACTGCTTTCCTTATTGCTTTCTGTGTTTGTGTGTTGTTCGGTTTAATGAATCCTGCCCACCGTTTGCTTCAATTCTGAGAAAAGAACAGCAGAGAAAGACAAGATAATCAACTACTGAAGGCTGCAGCTATACAAACCCATTGTAAGACTATTCCCCCAACCCTTTCACTTTAAACTCGGCGGCCTTTCATAGTGGGAAGCACTATCAATCTTCACTAGAGGGTAGAGTTTAGGACGTGGCTCTTATTTTAAGGTGTTGACTGCTTTCCTTATTGCTTTCTGTGTTTGTGTGTTGTTCGGTTTAATGAATCCTGCCCACCGTTTGCTTCAATTCTGAGAAAAGAACAGCAGAGAAAAGGGAGACACGAAAGGACAGAGCATGTTCAAACCCAGCAATGGCCAGGCTGCAGCAGCTCTGGTGAGCTGGGGCCTCACTTCTGCCTCCTGCAAGGTGCAGTAAAGAGTTTACTGATCACCATAGTTCCTTTGAAGTGTGAAAAATTTGCTGTAATGCATTCACGCTTCTGTGTTTCCCTTTGTCTTGGCACAAGAATGAGCGGGTTTTCTTGTGAAAAACATGGTAACAAAGGTGCTCACACCCATGAGTATGAAACAGCGTGCTCTTTCTTTGAAGGTGTGCAAAGACGTGAGAAGGCTATAAGTAATCCACACAAAAGCTTTGTGAACAAAGGCAAGTTCCCCAAAATTAAGGTTTCTAATCGACTCTCCAACAAACCACTGAAACTAAGAACAAAACAACTTTATAAAGATAAAAAAGCAGGTAGAGACCTGCTTCAATAATCTAAACTTTTAAAGTAACATCAAGTAAGGAAACAGATGTTAGTATTAACTGAGCCATATAAACATTGGTGATTAACAATAACTAGTCCATTTAATGGGCCAAAGCTACAGTGTTTGTGAGTTTTCCAAATTCTATGACTCTTTGGTAGTGACAGTCTTGACATTGAAATAATTTTTGTATTTTGCTGCTCAGAAAGCAAACATTTTGACCACATCCTTCAAGCTCCATTAAGATTCTGATGTTTTAAGTTATGTATTTTCTACATAAAGCAATACCACTGACAAGAATATTCTCCATAAGAAAATGGCCCTTGTGCAGTCTGCCAACGTACTGGCATGGTTTAACAGATTTGTAAATAAGCAAAATGTAGAAGCAACAATTAGAGCTCCAATGCACTGAACTGCAAGAGCTCCAAAAGCCTCACTAAATTAAAGAACAAACTTAATCTCACAATCTTTCTGACCTCCTCTTTCAAAAAATGACTGTAACTACAGCTGAACAGTAAAGAAAATCCAATTTGACTGCTTTTCATAATGTTTTGTGGATAATTAGTATCTGTGTCTCAATTCACAGCCAGGCACCTCACTGTTCCTTAAGATGCTGAGGCAAACAACCGGATAACCCAAGTTTCAGGAAATATTGTGCAAAAGCACTCCAGAACTTCAACAGGAAACCACTGCTCGTCAATGCCTGCTCAGCGCTGGCTTAGCAGAGGTGTAGAAACACTGTGGAGCATCTAAATCCCTCTCGCAGTCAAGAGGGCTGATTGCCAAGCAGCAGCAAATCCACCTGCACTGTAAGGCCCTGCACCCACGCTGATGAACCCTCATAGGTAGGTCTAAAAGGCCATAGTGTAAGTGCAGACACATGCCAGAGCTTCTGCAGGGAACAAACTTGGGTGCAGTCAGTCCAGCCCAGCTCCCGACCAGCCAGTCTGGTGTTCCTGAAACCTTATTTGACCTGGTGCAGGAGCACACCCTAGTGGCAGGTATATTTGCAGAGTCCTGCTCTTGACCCAGTAAGCACTTGCTTGAACAGTTCCAAATGCTATTTTAAACCATAAAGAGAATAAAAAGGCAAGGGTTAAACTTAAACCTAACACAGACTTTGGAAGAGTTGAATGCAAATTGATTATGTCTCAGTAGCAGCTTAGGAACTTTATAAAAAAGGGGAAAGCTAAGCCTAACACAAGCAACCAGAGCTATTTATAAATGATTTCACAAACAATAACTCTCCCTACCCATGACAATTCTCAGGACAGAAATAGGAACACACACTCGTGACGTGTGTACGGGCATATGGTTTATGAGAGACCCACGTGAATGTTATATTCAGTAACGCACAGACTATAATCACATTGTTCCCTCCCCTTCCCCCAACCCCACCCCAACTCAACAAGTCAGAATACAGAAGTGCTTTATTTACTAGCCTTGCCACAAAGAGTCAGGCCATATGCTTCCCACCGAAGTTTGTTTTTCAGTACACAAAATGAAAGCATTATTTCCTCAACTGAAACGAACATTATTCTCATCCACAGCAATACTTACTTTTCTCTGGTTTTGACCAAAAAGCCTCCCTCTCCTGTTTAGGTCCCCTATTTAATGTGCATCTTTAAGACTGCTAGAGATCACAATAAATACCTTGACACTCTAACAAAAACACCATTTTCTAAGTATTAATTCTAGCACTATAATGCTGTTTGCCTCCTAATTCTATCCATCTACCTTTATAGCTTTCCCTACTTAGCTCCTCTGAACTGTACAACCATACGTAGCAGTATTAGAAGTCAAACAAGCTGCCTAATGCTGCAAGTTTTTCGATAGAGTAAGAGATGTGTATTTTCCTTCCACATCCAAATGTTTATTTTAAACAAGATACTATCAAATCACATGCTTCAGCTTCTATACACTATTACAAAACTTATTATCCTGACATCAAAAACTAGAAAAAGCCACTGTGGTTGGAAATCTCTAACACTGCAATGTATCAACTCATACTTCAGGTATGCTGAAAATCAGAGATATAAGAAGTGAAGCAATACATTGAACCAGGCCCCCCTTTGTCAGTGAAATCCTGGAAAAAGTCTCAGTAATAATTTTTCAAATTAGCTTCAATTCTTGTTGAGTCTTTTTGGCTTTACAGTATCTATCACCGTTAGGCTGCAAGCATTTTAGTGTAAACTACTAGCTTCCTCTTTAATAAATATAAATCATTCATTCATCAAGCAGCTTTCCACTGTCTTCTTCCAAAATAAAGGATTTCATTTCGGTTGGGAGGGGAGAGGGAGAGAGGGGGCTAAGAAGCATCACTGAAAAGGAAATGCTTTTGTGATTTAAGTTGTGCAATATGCAGAAGTTAATGCAACATGTTCAAAACAATGCCTCAAGTAGTTTCAGGAGTGTTAATCAAGGAAGGTTTTTATTAATTCTCAAGAAAAAAAAAGTATTTTTTTCTCTCTCAATTTTCCTCACCTACTATTGTGAGGAGAGATATTACCGTACCTCAAGTTTTGAAGAAAGCAAATACATGGATTCTCCTCACTTTTACTTACAATGCACATTTACCTCATTTTTATGATCAGTTTCCCACTTCCTTCTACAAATGCACACCTGAAACATTTTCTGGTTACATAAATCTGGTTGTAAAACCCATAAATGTTGAAGACAACTGAGGAATAAACCACGCTAACTCATTTTCTTAGATATTAAGTTATTTCAAGCTGTCACTTACAATCAAACTAAACAGCACTGGTAATATAAAACTGAATGATGTTTAGATGCACTATAAAAAAAGCATTAAGGGATAACCTTTGTGATCAATAAGCATATACATCACTGCTACTACTGACATCCTGGCATGTTCTTTATCTTTAATGCAATTTAGTAGTCACGTTCATTGTACAATATTAAACTTAATAGTACTTTGACTTGTCCTCAGCTCCTTTCAAATTTTCAGAAAGGATATCCCTTTCAAGTTCAGCACTGCATGGCTCAGAGCATCCTGCAGGAGCAGTCATGTGGCCCCTATTCCTAACTTAATGAAGTTCCCCCTTAGAGATGAATTCAGCATCAAAAATTGCCTTTGTAGCACGGAACAAATTGAAAGCCACTAAAGTAAGTGTACTGCTTGCTCTATTTTAACTTGAGTACTAGGTCTACAGAATTAGGGCCTTACTCTCCAACTGAGCCTACACTGAAAATTCAGTGAAAACAGAGATACAAGAATAAGTCACACTGAACTTTTAACAAAGTTGTGCTTTATTAAAGCCTCTCTCCCTGCCAGAGAGGCAGCAAAGCCCCTTCAAGCACCATTTCTGTCTGCTCCTCCTCCCCACATCAGTATTTGCTTTCTACCTTCTCCAATTGTTCACATTTCCTCTGTTTGACTTGTCTTGAAACATCTAAGTCACTGCTTGGTCACTCCTTCTTGGCCAGAAAGCCTCTCTCCAAGAAGTGTCAAGCCTGAATTACTAGTCCTCGCCTTCCCACTCCCTCAGACACTTCTGCCCTCAGTGATTTTGAAGTGGTGGATGTTTTCCTGCGGCTTCCCAGAGTTTCAGATCAGAACGACCACCATGCTCCTCACCCCAGACACATGTACCCTGCTAACCTCCCAAGTGTGCTCCATTAGTTGCTGAGATAATCAGCAGGGGACAGGCTGCTACCAAATCCTGTTTAGCAGCCATGACTTTTAACACCCCAGAGGAAAAACAACTGGAAGAGAATATCCAGCTGTCTCAGAATTACTTCCCTACATAAAACTTTAGGGATAGAGATTTTTTTCCTTTCATAATATGTCCATGAAATAACCCAACAAAACAGTGCCCTGAGCCACGATTGATATTTGAATATATAACAATACTAGACATGTAAGTAATCAAAGGCACAGCTTAGAAAAACTAACAAAGGGCACCAGTATTTTAATAGTAACTTTTTCACAGAAGTGGGAAAAAAGCCTGTTTAACTTGCACTCATCACTAAAGCCAAGGACAGCACCTGACAACACTCAGCTGATAGCTCACATACTTCCAGTTTTAGTAAAAGTATTTCAAATGCCAACTTTGAGTTTTCTTCTCATCCATATGGTGTAAATAGCTAAGATCATACCTAAATTATCACTTATTTTTCCTACTTTAAGGCAGTATCAGTTAGGAGATGTATCTAGTCAGTCTGTGCCAAATTTTTAAAAGTTTGTAAGCATCATCTACACTTATCACTGGCTGGGGTCACAACCATCTACCCCATAATTAAAATGTCATTGATCTATTTACCAGTCAGTGTACACAATACATTTGAGGACTGCAGGGTTATCAGTGAGACAACACATCCTTCGCAGAGATCCTATAATGCCTCCCTGGATGGGACTCTCTATCAACACAAACAAGGCTGTCTTTAATTTACCTCCAGATAAAAACCAGACACTGTCTGTGTCTGGGCAATACCTCTAGTAAAACTGGCAGACATCTGTCTGCAGAATTTATTAGACTATCACCAATTTACTGTGGATCAGGAATAGGAAAGTATCTCTCCAGCACATCATCATCATCACTCTAGCAGGTGAATAGCTATCTGACCTTGGCTCATATGCTATCGCCAGCTCCCAGGGCCGGGTGGGCTTTAGGGTACTGTGCCAAAAATCACCCTCAGCTAAGCTTCCAGGACAGCCCACCCTGTGTCTAAGCTGCTGTGGAGGACGCTGCACAGACCATTTGCCCACTGTTCTCCTACTGACTCAGGAGCTATAGACTTATTTGACACCAAAAAGGATCCAGATGTGCTACGGAAAGAGCGTAGCCATCACTGAGCTTTCTAATGTACGTCACCACAGTCCCTTGTTCTTTCAACTCAGAGGCTTTACACACTAGAATAAAATCACCACCACTAACACCGTTAAGAGCTACAACTGAACCAGCACCAACCTCAGCACAACTGCTGGGGCAAACAAGGACATAACATGCCAGGCCTTTTCTCATCTCCTCCTCCTCCCTTACTGATAGCCAGCATTTCTTTTCTTTTTTGTAGAACAGATTATTTTTTAATTCACAGTTGCCCTTCTGCAACTGTCATCTGTTTCTTTGATAACTCCAGCCTAAACAAACATCAGTAACAACTTCTACTTACAACTACTCTTAAAGGCTCCCACCAATTTTGTTTCAAGTCTAATACAATAGCCTCTTACAGTTTCATACAATCAAGCAGTAAAAGGCATCCTCACTGTACACACACCTTTAGCAGGCAGTTCTTCACTCCCTATCAAACTCATTCCTGCAGATCTAGACAACATGACCTAGAAAAACTGTCAACATCAGGAGTCCATCCTCACTCAGGCTCTCAACGTCATAGATGCTGCTTCAGCTGATCTAGCTTTAAGAGCTGGAGCAAGTTCTAGAAACTTTTGTAATTGAATGGTCTACATTTAAGTTTAAAGTGTAGCTTAAAAGAGAATATCCCCAACAAGTCTTTTTCAGACTACCTACTAGATTTTCCCTTCATTTTCAGTGTAGTTATACTGAAGTGATCAACTTCTACTGTCAGTTCCCATTTCAGTCTAGAAACCATTCTAACCAGACTGACAGCCACTCCTACAACTCTTTTGGGAGAGCCACATGATACAACTTTCACGCACAATCAGATCACGATCCAACACACTTGTCAGAAGGATGCCGGCAGTGACCTGCTTTTAACATTTGTCAGTTTGGGACTCAACTCATTCAATACTTAGTCTGCAATGGTTTTCTAATGGTAGCCATAACAATTACAATGTCGATACTAATTTTCCATAGCTTACAAGCTTTTCTTCCCCTGCAGACATCAGTAAGGTTTTAGTCATAAAAGTGAGAAACATGATTACTCTAAGGGTACAGTAAAATTTCTTATAGCACTTTACACTATACCAGGCATTGTAGTTGAAGTGTATTTATATTACACAGCTATTTTCCCCTCAAGTCTACACTTGTAGGTTAACGAAAATCTCAGATTATATATATTTAGTAATTTGGCTTTGTAGCTTAGCCTGGTTAAAGAGCTTATTCCTCTTGCCTGATAGCTTTCCCCCTCAGAACTGCAGTTAACTGAGGATTTCCAAACTGGAAGTCTAAAGCAAGCTCTTTGCAAGAGTTATCACATCAGGGTTCAAAGTGAATTAAAACTCCATGTCCTTAGAACAATGCAAAGAGAGAAAATTGTGACCATAATGTTCCTATAGTCTAGTTGAGGCACTTCTCAGTTTGTAATGGAACCTTGCTCCAGTATACAGTGATATGACAGAATCTACCCAAATTTGAAGAAGCCATATGTAACACTATGGTTAGGCAATATCATTCAGGCAAATATACCACTGTCAGTCTCAAGCCATTCTGAAATAAGACCAGGAAATGAGCACATTTCATTTGACTGGCAGGAATCCTAACCGTGACAGCTTACACATCAACAGTAGTATATTCACTATTGATCATTTTTAGCAGAAAAATCAACCTGAACAACATATTCCTTGCCACTAGATCAAGCTGCACAGCTCGAGCATTAAAACACTCAACTATTACCAGAGGGAGTAAACCTGAGTTTAAGCCCATAGTAACTGCAAAGTGTCAGCACCTATGGATTTTTAAATATAAGATTATCCATGCTACAGAAAAAATGAAGAGCAATAAAGAGCTGTCCCCAATTTTACTATAAAATAGTTTAATTATTGTCTCACAAACTACCTCATTTACCCAGAACTGCCACAGAGTAAAAGTTTGGGGTTTTTTTTCCCCACCAATTGCAAGCCAGCTAGTAACAACCTACAGTAGCCTTCCTAGAACAGACCACATTGTACTACAAAAATGAGTGCTGGTTTTTTATTCACTACTTCATAATCAACTTCTGATGACTTCAGGCCTACGAAAAATATATCTCTGCATTGTTTTTTTTTTTTTAAGCTTTTTAAAGTTTATTGCCTCTGATCTATACAATTAAAGACCACCGGAACACTGATGTTACTTTTAGGACTTTCTTTCCTGTCACAGGCAGTTACGTTTTTGCTCAAAAAATACCTTCCTATCAAGTCAATTCTAATATTCTCCCTCTATATATTTAGTGACACTTATGTGACAATTTTTTATCATAATGTTTGATGACACAGTTCCCAATGATGGATTAATTTTTCAGCAGAGTAAGGAGCAGGCTTTTTACGTTTTGCATTATTCAGTGAAAATAAGCATCCTACAGGCAAAGAGCTGTTGGAGATGTGATGTACGCCAATATATACCCTACAGTATAAATCCTGAGATAAGTCACAAGCAACTTTAAAAATACTTCTGGATATTATTTTAATATTGTTTACTGGCAACACATCTGCAAACTGTAAATCCCAAAATATTTAAACAGAAGTTCTTTTCACCTTTAACAAGTAATTTATCTCGGACAGACACCCTCCGAGTTGAATCAGAAGCTGGATTGGATGCACGGGGTCCTCTGACACCATCATCCCGCTTCAACTTGCTTGCCAGAGTTAGCATTACTGCTGTCTTCAATCTAGAACACAAATATTAGAACAAAGTCAATTACCAAAACTAAAGCACTGGGGAGGGGGCAGGGGGGGGAAGTACAAAAACAAGTTACAGTTAGTTCCTTATTCAACATCTATCACCATATTCTTAGCAGTCGAACAAAGAATATGATATATACAGTTAAAATGACTGCGATGAAAGACGAGGATGGCCTAGAGTACTTGAAGAATGAGAGTTTGTTTCAGATGTGAATACTGAGAGAGTTACAGTACATTAGGCCAAGAGGAAGTTCAATTTTGCTGGAGAAAGGTCAGACTTTCGTCATCATTTACAATCCAGTTTCACTGCACCATCTACTGCAGTATACCACTGCTTGACATCGCTCCTTCAAAAGAATTGCTGTGAAAATACCCCTGCCACATCCCTGGCCAGACAACCTGCTATGACCATTCTCATCCATACTTCACGTGACAATATTCAGAGCTACTTTTTGGCTGGCCAAGAAAAAAAAAGAGAGAAAGGGGAGGGGTTACTGGAACAATTCTCTAACACTAGGAAGTAAGCTTTCAGTCAGCTACCAGGACACAGGAAAGGAAACGGATTTAAACTGCAAATAGTGCAATTATCTATGCAGCTGCACAACAGTAACTCTTCACAGTGCAAAGCAACAGTGGAGAAAGTTACATATGGAGATTTGATAACTGAAATGAAGAGATTTTTTGCTGTGTCAGTCTTCCACTGTAGAAGATAACTGCACTGATAAATAAATTACAGTAAAAGGTGGACAGAATGCCAAAGTCATAAAACCAAAACATTCAGTCTGTCATGGCTTAATACATTTTGACACCACTCCTAGTTGAAGGCGACTCAGTCTTCTTAACATTGTGGCCAAAACCAACATAATCCTGACAAGATTCATTCCCTTTAGGCCCCACCACCACTAAAATGGTAGGAGAAATGTTTATCCTTCAGTCATATGAGTTAGTTAAACAAAATCAAACAAAAAACTTGTAAGAAGTCAGCACATAGTCTTTCCATGAACTAGTTTGCATAGAAGACCAGACAGGTATGATGCAGCAGTTACCAAGACATGAAACAGATGCTCAGGTAACATCAGCTGTCATAGCATAAAATGGAGAATCAGCTGAGATATTCATAAGGCAAACGGTAAGGTCCAGTAAGCCACTGAGATGAAGACAGTCACACTATAAAACGACAAGACTCGATACAAGATTTATCTCTGTCAGCTTCAGCTCTTTGTGTCTTGATGTTTCTTTCCTTCTTGTAAGCAAGCCCTGAAGTGAAGTTTAACAGGTCCATTGCAACAGCAGTTACAGTTACTTGCTTGTTAATTTCATTTGTTCTTGCCCCAGAGAAAACAAGAGATAAAGCCTCCGGCCTGCCAGTCTAGTCACTACATCTGCAAAGACAGCCCTATTGCTTTCCCAAGGTTGTGAGAAAGCTGACAGATTTATACCAAACATCAAGCCAACACCAAAATACTGGTGAAGGGGCAAGAAGGAGAAATGAAACAACTAACATGACACTTGGATGTTGAGAAGAACATAATAGATAAGTGAGTAACAAGGTTTAAAAAAAAAGGAAAGCATATATTTCACAATAGTACCTAACAGTATGAAACTCTGGCAAGATCTACAAGAAGGTCAAGTTCTCTGAAGTTGACAAGTATGTGTGTTAGCTTCAAGATCCAGATTTAAAAAAAAAAAAAGGTAAAATTCAGGGCGAATGTAAATTCCGCTTGCTCAACTGAAATATTCAGTAGGTTTTTTTCTCCCACTACCACAGAGAAAGAAAGAATAAGCAGACAAAACAGTGCTTTTTTTCCTTGGAGAAGAGAAAGACAACAGCTGGTTTAAAAAAAAAAAAATAAAAGGAGGGGGGAAGTAGGGGAGTCAGGGAAGTCATGACACAGGGTCCTAAAAGAAAAAAAATAGAAAAGAAAAACTGTAAACTCCAGGCAACCCCCTCCCAAAAAAAAACCCTTTTAGGTGCCAAGTCCAAACATCAACTTCAATGAGAACTGAATACCTAAATACCTTTAGAGATCCGTTTCCTCACTGCTTGTCCTAGAAATCTAGGAAACCGAAAAGAAGTGTGACCAGTGGGGAAAAGAGATGATTCGCTCCAGTTATACCCCAAATTTCATCAATGGAGCACAGCAAGGAATCACCCAAAACTTGCTCACCGCATGGGGAAAGTAAGGCTTTACCACCGCACGACACCGCGGAGACAGGGGAGGGAGGGGTGCTGTGCTTATTTATAGAGAAGGGCAAGAGAGCCCCGGGATTTCTCCAGCTCTCTTGGGAGCGGAGGCAGCCGGCTGCGGGGGGCCGCCCCGCCC
>NW_008795936.1:1636760-1638104 GCF_000699145.1 Aptenodytes forsteri
CGCCACGTTGGGGAGCAGCGGCCGCCGGGGAGCAGCAGCGCGGCTGTGCCCGCGGAGGGGGCTGGTGGGTTCTGGCCCCGTGCCTCCTGGGGGAGGGTTGTCCCTGCGCCTGAGGAAAATCAGCCCCCTGCCAGTGGGAAGGTCCGAGCCCCGGCTCAAAGCATGGCCTTCCCCCAGCACCAGTGTCATCTTCTACCCTCCTTTTGCAGGGCTGTGGAAATGCGGATTGATTCGGCTGCAATATTAATTACATTCAGTCACCAGGGAGATGTGATAAATGGCAACATCATGAGAGGGGAAAAAACAACAATCATCAGCATGATTTCAGAAGGGGAGCTTAAACACCTGGCTTGCTACAGCCTTTGCATTAGTGCCTGCTTAAATTAATTCACTTAATCTGTACATTCCAGCACCAGATTAGTGGAAGCAGTGGACAATCAGATTAAATGAGTGTAAAAAACTGATCATGAGTGCATTTAATATTGGAGAGTAAATTACTTTGATATCGTGACTCCAGACTAACTTGGCCAGTTGAATCTTTAGAAAGTCTTTTACGATCAGATTAGATCAGACCCTCAACCTGTAAAACTTAAGTATGTGTGTAATTTTAACGAGGTCTTCCATGCATTAGCTTCCAATGAATAAGGGAACCAAAGTTAAGCCATTAGAGAAGCGTCCAGGTTAGAAGGTTTGATAAAGCAAAGCTAGAGACCAGACACAAGGAAAATTTGGCAGATAGCTATTGAAATACGCTCTGCATCCTAAACATTCACTGGAATGATGCTGCTTCCCCTTCACCAAAAAGAGATTGGAATTCATCTTAGTCAAATCTAGTTAAGCCAGTGCAGAATCGCAACTCGGAGGCCTAAAATTGTCTTAACCGTTTCACAAGCTTAATGTAAAAGATGAGCACCCAGTTGAATTGGCTGAAAAACATTTGCCTTTTCCACAGTTCTTTTCAGTAACAGCCTGTCCACTGCGAATTGCTCATGATTTGGTGGCTCACGGCTTAGACAGGTGTACTCTGCGCTGGGTCAAAAACTGGCTGGACGGCCGGGCCCAGAGAGTTGTGGTGAATGGAGTTACATCCAGTTGGCGGCCGGTCACGAGCGGTGTTCCCCAGGGCTCAGTTTTGGGGCCGGTCTTGTTCAATATCTTTATCAATGATCTGGATGAGGGGATCGAGTGCACCCTCAGTAAGTTTGCAGACGACACCAAGTTGGGCGGGAGTGTTGATCTGCTCGAGGGTAGGAAGGCTCTGCAGAGGGACCTGGACAGGCTGGATCGATGGGCCGAGGCCAACTGTATGAGGTTCAACAAGGCCAAGTGCCGGGTCCTGCACTT
>NW_008795936.1:1638577-1661615 GCF_000699145.1 Aptenodytes forsteri
GCCAGGGGAGGTTTAGATTGGACATGAGGAAAAATTTCTTTACTGAAAGAGTGGTGAAACATTGGAACAGGCTGCCCAGGGAAGTGGTGGAGTCCCCATCCCTGGAAGTATTTAAAAGACGAGTAGATGAGGCGCTTAGGGACATGGTTTAGTGGGCATGGTGGTGTTGGGTTGACGGTTGGACTCGATGATCTTAGAGGTCTTTTCCAACCTTAATGATTCTATGATTCTATGGTTTTCAGCTGGAAAAATCTGTAACTGAAAGGTGAAGAAAAAAAAAGTATGTGTTTAGAAAAACCTGCTCTCTGGCTTCAGCAGGGTAGAAAGTAAGAGAGGAATTAAAAACCAAACTGAATGTGTGTATATATGCTGACAATGGCTAGAAACAGTGAACATGGCAGTCCTCCTTTTCCTACCCTGGCTCTGTGGCTATGCCGCACAGACACCATCTGGGATGTTTAAAAATTGCCAACCTTAAGAGGAAAATAATCTCAAAAATTATCCAAAACACTAAATCCTAGGGTTTTTTTCTAATTGTAGATTAATCCAAGTGCATATTGATTCAAAATGAGCCCATCAGATAGCTGTAGAGATGCGGGAGACGGCCAGGACCCTGACAGGGCACCTCGCACCAGAGGGTATGTCTGTTCAGACCTCGCTGCCTGCCTCCTCCCTGGCTGTGCCACGGCAGTGGGTCCCTTTTCCTTTGCCAGGTGGCGGGGGACTGTGTTTGTGAGCGACTCGGATGCCAAGTGTCTTAGAAAAGCCTCTCTGTGATTCTGCTTCCAGATTCCCATGTCGGTGCAGCTAGGAACCAAGAAGGTGGCCTGAGGATAGCTGTACTTTCAACAGCAATAAACTGAAGCTGTTTCATGCTCTGCAGCGGACTACGGACCCTACAACACGATTTCGTGATCCCATCATAAAGCCTTCTGGGGCATACGGGGGCAAACAAAGGTTGCAAAGTCAACTTCAGGACTGGTATTTCCTGGCTCGTTTGTCTTTTAATAGCAACGTCCTGGAAATACAAGTTTGAATATTCAAGATACTGATGTATCTTCTGCTTTTGCTGATTTTTTTTTTCTCTTCTGAAGGACACTACCCACTACTAAAATCCAAAATTCAGTGAGCAGGCCAGAGTCACAACAGCATTATTACTAGTTAGGCTTAAAATGCCCTACCTTAACAACAGCTAAGCTGCTCTTTAGAAAGGTCAAGAAATCTGCTTCTATTTTATTTGTAATTATGTAATTATCTTCAGGTATCGCCTTCCTTTTTCTGCGGTACAGCAGTTCAGCTAATATCTGGTCACTGTGACCTGTGCTGGGATTAATAAAATGTTTTTATGAGCCAATTCATAAAGGTGCTGTCAACAAACTGCTGCCTCCTCTAAAGACTAATTAAAGCCGAGCCAATACTGTTCAGCGCAGGCTGTAATGGTGTCAGGACTCCTTGCACCCTCTGCCAGTTCCTGTTATTAGTGATGAGCGAAATTCATCCAATGTTCGGTGACCTTCTGGAACTACATAACAATTTCAGTTTACAACGGTGTGAAGAAAAGTCTTTGAAAAACAGATTAATCTAAACCCATGGCCCGGTTATTCTTTTTCTTCAGACAGTGGTGGTGTAAGTCTAGACAGAGAGACGGCAGTGCTGTTTACTGGAAGCAAGAGTCTCCTATTTTTACTGTGATCCCTCTCTACCCACACAACATCTAGTCTGGGAAAAATGAAGTGAATGTGTTGTATACACACAAAATACGTATCATAAGGGGTACATGGCACACGCACACACTTCCCACTGCCACGTTTTCTCAACTCATGTTCATTCTTTTGTTTTGTGTGACAAGCTGTTTTTCTCATTCTCTCGCCTCCTTTTATCACTTAGGCTCGAGGAGGGTAGTGTAAGCTACTCCTGAAGCTGATCTCTCAGTCACCCAAGAGTGAGGAGACCAGGATCTTGAGAAATACAATGCACGTACAGGGAACCTTGCTTTACACAGGTACCAGCTGATCTGGGGCAAATTCAGTGAAACTGCTCCAGTGAAAACTTACCTGGTGGATACCCCAAATCAGGCACTGCACCACATGCTTGAGGCATCAAAACAAGCTATTTCCAAAGGTGCTGCTGAAGAGGCAAGAGTCTCAAAGGTTCAGCACCTAAGGAAATAACCACTGGCGAAAGTAGTTTATAAAGTAATTTCATAATGTTACATCTATACCTCTGTATCAGTTAGTACTTAAAAAAACTAATGACTGGTTGAAAATTGTTACTAGTTAAAACTCACTTTCAGTTGATGCACACATGATGGAGTATTTCATTTTCTCATCACTGTGTCTGTGACCTGGCAAGTATTTCATGTTTCATATAGCAAGAATTTGAGCAGTTGTAGGCATCACCTGGTGTAGCAAACAAGACCAAGGTGTCTCCTCTCTTGGATTTCAGGCAATTACCCAGCCATTTTCCATTACCCAGCTGTGAGTTTTTAAAGCTAGAGAAGATGAAACAAGCATCTTGCATTTAAACTATGCCACCATTTAAAGAGTATTTATGTCTTCTTGTGTCCTTTTCTCGTGCTTTTATTTAACACGTACGTCTGTCTGCTGGGATCGAATCAGAGAACGTCTGCTTTTTGTTAAAGTATCAGCTCCTGCCTTAATAAGCAATTGTGGAAGTTCTCATATTGTCAGGAACAAAGAGAACCAACCATTATCCTAACTCCCTCATGGGTTCTCTAAACACAGCTTTTCTATGCTCTTACTTTAAAAACGCTAGCTCTATATCCAGACACATTCTATCTGCTGAAAAATAAAGTAGACATCCCTGCTGCTCACGTTTCGGTCCCAGAGTTTGCGATCTCCAAAGAGATGCTAGTTCTGCGTTTGTACTCAAGTGCTCAGCAAGCGAGGACAGCTGGGATCATGCATTTTGCCTACAGAAAAGCGAGAGAGTAGACCTTAATGGAGCAGGCCAGACGGTTTTAGGCCTTAAAACAGGGGCAGGTTAAGGGTATATCTGGCTTTTAAGACTCCTTTTAGATAAGGGATCTGATTTTAAGTACAACGATAAAAGCAACGTGGTATCACACAGTTTGCAGTGTTTAAACAGTGAAGGAAGCCAGTGAGCAAGCAGGACTTTCTGGTGTGGCAAAAAATAATAGTCTTTGCTTTCCACCACCTTGTTTGCTTCTTTGGGTTTAACCTGTGTTGGCTTTCTCCCCTCCCTCTCTTAAACAAGAGCATTCCGCTTTTAGACTGAAATCATTAGAGACTGACCTGTCACACCAGACCTGAAACTGGCTTTGGAGTATCAGAAGGAAGAGGATGTTGTGTGACAGTAACTACAGCAATGGCGCTTGCAGTAACACAGCTGCTAGTTCATATCCATGTAGCCAAGAAAAAGTAAATATCACTGATGTGAGATATGTGAGATCGTTGTCACGTGTAACACTTTGCCTCCCGCACACTTCGACTCGCGTCTGCTGCGAGCCATTTGGAAGAAGAGCAGATCGCTGTAATTTCATTGTGGTCATGGGGGCAATATTGGAGCATTTTGCCACACGCAGCTTTATTGAAGTCATATGAAGAGGGGATCTCAAGAGTTCTTGCAGTAACAGCTGGCTTCCCATTAGTCAACAATTGTGCATCACTGTGGCCAGTTTGTAAGCAGAGCACCGAAGGAGAAACATGCCAAGAGAAGAGCAAAACAGCCCCATGGGCTGCATCTCATGGTGATTACCAAGCAGCTGAGATCTGATGTATACTTTATAACAAACAATCACACAACCCTCTGATGAAAATCAGTGTACATGTTTGACTACTGATACCTATCAGAGACTGCATTGACCTGGAATTCAGCTGCTGCTTCCCCTGGGCACTGCTAAAACCAGAGAACAGAACACCAGAGCAATGCTCAAAATCAGATTAGAAAGTCAGGTTTTGCCTGCAGGCCTAGGAAAAAAAAAAAAGCCAAAAGCTCCACGCTGATTTTGTTTGGTTTTTTGAAGGCTTGGGTTTCTTGCCTAGACAGTCCTAATCTTGGCCTTTTTTTCTTGGACAGAGTAAGCCTCTTTTTCCACCTCCTGAAACATAGCCTGCCTGCAGGACTTCACATCCATGGTGGTCACAGCCCCTAGTGACAACCTGGGCTTTGGAGCTGGAGTTAAACTATGGAGGAGCCAGCCCAGCACCATGAGAGGGTGTTACATTTTCAGCTTTTGGCTTGCTGATGATTAACCTGGAACCCTTTTGTCCTTTAAAAAGAGATTCTGGTTTGTTTTCAGCAGGGCATGCCTGCCCCTAATTGTGAAGCAGACCTTAAGGTTTTTAGTCCATCCCCTAATCTGTTACCCATAAACTTCCTAATGGCCCATAATCTACGTGCCGACATGGTGTGACACATTGCCTACAGCCGTGATTCAGTTAGGATGGTCAAAACAGGTGACTGACACTGCAGTCTATCAAGATGACAGTAACCAAGGCAAGTTTTAGACAGCATTTCGCAAGGATGGAAAGCCAGGCAGTTTGAGACTACAGGCATACCCAGTAGCACTGGTGTGCAAACAGGGTGCTTGGGATTAACCCTGACTCTTTCTTGCACCTACAAAGCTACACTACAACAGACAGTGATCTGGAAAGCCCCCAGTTCATCAGCTTTTAGGGAGAGAAACAGCCTTTAGAAATTTAAGGAGCAATGGACAGCACAGGGACTGAGAGTTCCTTCGCTCCGATGGGTTGTGGACCTCTCTTTTGCTACGTAAAATGATCCCTTGTGGAATAGCGCTTGAAGCAGCACCAAGAAACCACAGTCATGGTCCTCCGACCAACCCAGACAAGAGACCATGGGGCAAACGAGGAACCAGGAATGACTTGGAGAAATATTTATGAAGCATATCTGAACTTTTCTCCTTCATCTTCTTTCATTCCAGCATTTAGGGATGGGACCATTATCTTGGACCCATGAAGCCAATGCCTTTTCTCAGAGCTTTCCCATAAACCAGCTGGAATTCCCTTATTACTTTGATGGCTCACAGTCATACTCTAGCAGATGCCAAAGGCTGTTTCTTAAAACCTGAGCCTTTAAATGCCCGCATCAAAGGTATTTCAGTTACTACATTTTCCTGACACACCTTCTCCCATTTCTGGCAGGTTTAGCATAAATCTCAGCCTTCTGTTTCATAAAGCTACAGTTTTTCCTTCTCAAAGGCTATTACATTTATCTGTCAAGTCTATCAGTGCTGGGCCCAGAGATTTCAGGCTTTTATCTGAAGCAACTGGAGACAGAGGGGTTTGTGCAGTGGAAGGAGTGATCGTGCACAAAGAACCACTCACGCCTTCCACCCCCTCCCTGGCAGTCTCAGGGCAGTAAGGAGCAGCTTTCTGAGGAGAACATAGAAATCAAACAGATTTCTTTAATAAAAAGGAAAATGAAGAATACCCTGGGACAGGGGCGCCTTCCCTGGAGCCAGAAAGCTGTCCCAGCCCTGTCCGCAAGCACTTCTGTCAGAGCATGAGTACAAAGGGAGAGTCAGGGGACATGGGTTGCTGGGGGAAATTCTCCGGAGATGGAGGAAATGGTTCAATCATGGCTACGAAGGTGACAGCCAAAATGAGACTTCTGGAGTGCAGAGGAAGCAAATCACAACTAATTCAGGCAGCAGTTTGGAATCCCAGGAGCCTTCAGCAGCTGTCATTTGGCCTGTTCCTCTAGTCCAAAGTCCTGGTTTTGCATTAAAATGAGTAACCCATCAGCCACTCATACATGTGTAGCTGAAGTCATCTGCAGTTTAAAGTGAAGGTTATTTTTCAAATAACCTTTTTTGTCAAAGCAAATTAAAAGCAGTCGGATCTCACTGAACACTGTCTCCCCAGATGGTGACACGGGAACATCGCAAAATGATTCCCAGTATGATTGCTGCTAGACAGGAATTATTATTTTGAATTACAAACAGCACTGAACAGAAGGAGAAATTACAGCACCAAGAGCAGCCCTAGCTAGCGTATTAGAAAACAGTATGTTCTCGTAACACCAGCAGCAACTCATTTTCCTATTCCTCAGAATGCCAAGCATCCCCAAAAAATGCTTCCGCTAACAGGTGAGAGCACATTTATTCCTTACGTATTATCAACCTGCATTCTGGTCGGAGGGTTTGGAGCAGAAGTTTATGACCCAGGAGCGTATAACATGATCCATCAATAAAACTCAGCTGTCTATTTTCTTGATTTACCTGCAGAAATGTCATCTGCAGCATGCTAGGCAACACTCCCTGCGAAGCTGCAGAGTTTTTGCTACTTGGGACCAGTGTAAAGAAAGCTGAACTGAAAAACTCCCAAAGTCCACTCTCTTTTCTGTAATTTGGTAAACATTTCCCCTGCTTATTGGATAGGAGCACAAAACTGTGTAGATACATGAAATAAAAACAACCCTACCAAAATAAAACTCCATTGCATAAACAGTTCTTGGAGGGAGAAAATGAAACACATCTCAGCAGTACATCTTAGCCACGTCGCTCATCGCAGGACCAGGATATTTAGGTAATGTTGAAAGTGGCAGAAAAACCTCAGCAGAAAAGAGCAGCAATCAGGTAGTTTGTTACTGCCTTACCTTAGCCAGACATCTGCCAAATCCCACAGGACCTTATCCTATTTTATTTACATCCTGCAGGATTCCAGGAGATCTCCTAAGCCAGCATAGGTGCGCAGGCTTGAGGTAATGAGAGCAGAGATTTAATGCAAACAAGATCTTGACACCTTCTGCCCATTGGTCACTAGAGGGGAGCCACAATCACCACTGCCACAAGGTGTTTCGTCCTCTTCAGCCACAGAGCTGTCTTCTCACGATGGCCTTTACATTTCACCCTCCAACAGTTCAGTCTCTTCCACGACACCAGTATTTTCCCCATGATGCTACAAATCACAAGCGAGCAGCTGGCTCAGGGCGACTTTTCCAGGAGTTGCAGCCTTGCCCTCATCCTCCTTTTCCAACCGCTTGGTCTACCTCGAAGCTTTCCCAATCATTTTCCAGCAGAGCTTGGCACAGAAAGCTCCCCTCCACCGCAGGTTAAACATGCATCTGTCTACCCACCCCTCTGAGTTTCTTTCCAGTAAATTTTGCCCCTGGGGCCAGAGATCGGAGTCCCAGTGTGGGAACTACAGTAGGTGCCTCCCAAACGCCAGGGCCATACGGAGTCACAGCAAAACCAGGGCTGTCTGCCTGTCCTTCTGCTGTTTCTGTGTCTGAACTGAAACTAATCAGGGAAGAGCATACCTCTCTCCTTTTCCCTGGGGAGGCTGGGAAACTGCCATTACCATCCATCTGCGTTAACAAGCCAAGTGCTCGGTGATGCTCAGAAAGGCTCTGACTCCCTAGCATTGCCCTCCTGACACCTCTCATCTGAACCTGCAGGGAAAGCTAAAGTGCTGTTTGCCCACGTGCGAGCACCCTCCAGGAGAAGCAGAGGGGCTTGTCCTGAGCTACAAAATGCTGGCAGGGGCGTTAGGCTAACACTGGCCAGCTGCGGCACTTGCAGCTCCATCCCCATCCCTGTTAGCCCTGTTCCCAGCACCCCGAGGAGCCTGGCCACCCTGTCGCTGAAGCCTGGCCCATCTGGCAAAGGAACAAAAAAGTATCCCCAGCCCTAATTTGCAGTGAACTACGCTTTGCATGGGATATACCGGGAGGTTAACCCACCAAAGGCAGCTGTGCAGGGGAGCAGAGAAGGTATCGGTACATCTTTTATTTCCTGCCCTCGCAGGACACACGAAGTGAGGAGCACCGCAACGGAAATGATGCCTCGTGAACCTGGCAGAGAGAGAAGGAGGGACTGCTGGTCCCCAGGAGTGATTTCTGCCCTCGCCTTCCCCAGGAGTGATTTCTGCTCTCGCCTTCTGCTTGGGAGAGCTGTGCTGTGACCCTGCTGCCACCCAGGGAATAGGGCTAATTTCCTTCCCTGGAGGTGGATAAGCAGGCAGCCCTGTGCCTTCCTCCTGGGCACCCACAGCAGCATCACATATTGTTTTGTGGCAGCTGCATTTTGCAATGACTTGGCAGATACCTTAATGAGGGCAGAATAATCTAAATACATCTATTTTCTGGGGTGAATAAACACCTTCTGCCCTCATTAGGCTTTCCTCTCCAGATGCATGTATTGTTTGGATATTGCAGTGTAGCACTTTTGGCCAGAAATGGTTTAAAAACAACCTCCCTGCATAGATGTTGGCTATACATAGGCCCCATAGAGAGGGATTTCTTGCAAGACTCCAAAACCGACCGAGGTTTGGGTCTGCTCACGGGTCCTTTTCCTCCTCTCCCCACTGGGTGCCTGCCTTCCCCGGCTCCTCGCTCGTCCTGTCCTCCGGTTTGGTGGTTAAATCATTCAGGGATCTTCTGAGAGCCCACAGGATGTCCAAACCTGGAGGCTTGCCGAGCCCGTACCAGGATGCGAGTGTCACGTTAGGCTGTGGGCTCCTCCAGGCTTTGTGCCCTGGTGAGCGGGGCCGGGAGGAGGGGTCGCTGGGGCGGACCCCTCCAAAGCAGACACTGACGGCATCTGCCTTTTCCTGGGAGTATGTGGCCAGACAGGCAAGGTATTGCTGCAGCCTGTTTTTTGAGAGAAGAGCTGTGCCTCGTTTTAACCAAAACCAGGAGCCAATGTGCAATACCAGACACACTGCTGGGGCTTTGCCTGCCTGTCCATCTTGTTGACACTACGGCATTGCCCCCCTGATGGCTTTTCATTGCCTTGGGTGTAGCTCCTGAGATTAGGTGGCAGACGATGGGTAGCACCTGGAGCACGGCCGGGTGATAAAGTCTGTTAAAGCTCCCCAAAGAGCCCGGCGTCCAGCCTCTGGCTTCTCCCTGTCCCGGCAAAGCTGCTCCACATAGCGTGGACATGCCTCTTGCCCCGGGTTTCTGGTTTCAGGGCGGCGTGCATTCACGTGCTCACAGCAGGACAGGCTTCCTTCTCCCCTCGGGGTGTGCTTTCCACCTCCCCTTGAAGTCGATATAGCCCAAGCGTGCAGGCGTCTGCTTGAAGGCGCGTGCTTGGGGCTGTCTCAAGCGACCAGGGCCCATCACTCCAGCAGAAGCAGGTTGCATCAGCTGCAAAAGACAGGGACAACCGCATTTCCCCACTTTTGTGTCCAGCTACCTTAGTATAAAGCATAATTTGGAAACAGAAGGGAAAATAAAGCTTTCTTCCCTGCCCATCAGCAACAAGGTTTCATTTTGATGGCATCATAGAATCATAGAATCATTAAGGTTGGAAAAGACCTCTAAGATCATCGAGTCCAACCGTCGACCCAACACCACCATGCCCACTAAACCATGTCCCTAAGCGCCTCATCTACACGTGTTTTAAATACTTCCAGGGATGGTGACTCAACCACTTCCCTGGGCAGCCAGTTCCAGGCTAAACAACCCCAGTTCCCTCAGCCCCTCCTCATAAGACTTGTTCTCCAGACATTCTTGCAAAGCAGGTGTTACCTAGGACATGCTTCGTGACAAGCGTTTATGGCTTGTGTCCCCGGCTGTCTCTTTACGGGAAGCCGTGACCATGCTGCAGCTCAGCCGCTGGCAGCTCAGTCACCATCCCTGCAACCTAAAAGCAGCAACCTTAAAACTACCCCAGCCTCAAGCACTGGACGGCTCCCCTGCGCTCCTCTCTTTCCTGCCACCAAAACCTGCTCCTTTCGGGTCTCCAGGCCTTGGTTCGGGTGATTGCTCACCCCAGGTGTGGCCATCACACATACACGCGGCCGCCGTTGCTGGCTGCCCTCCCCTGGTGACCTGTCTCCAAAGAACCATCTCCCCATCCTGCAAGAATAGAGATTGAATGAGGTTTGGGTCTGCTCACGGGTCCTTTTCCTCCTCTCCCCACTGGGTGCCTGCCTTCCCCGGCTCCTCGCTCGTCCTGTCCTCCGGTTTGGTGGTTAAATCATTCAGGGATCTTCTGAGAGCCCACAGGATGTCCAAACCTGGAGGCTTGCCGAGCCCGTACCAGGATGCGAGTGTCACGTTAGGCTGTGGGCTCCTCCAGGCTTTGTGCCCTGGTGTGCACCACCCAATACAGGCATCCATCCTGGAAACGGGTGGCCAGCAGGCTCCTGTCCCTGAGCGGGCAGGGACAGCCCCGGCCACAACAGCATCCATCTGTCCCCAAAGGCAAACCCCAGGGGGGCGGTCAGTGTGCACCCCCAGACAGCTGGAGATGAACACAAGTGCCAAAGGTTTGCTAATTTTCAAATGCTCAAAATTTGCCTCGATGTCCTCCCTCGCCCCCCACCATAACTCGCTTTTCTGAAGGGATGACATTATAACAAAACGTAGTAAAAACATATGATGGCAGCTTGTCTGTTTATGGTATCTATTTTATTTTAAATATTAAATGGCAGGTAAAAAAATAATTTATGCAGGCAAATAAACATAATATACTGTGTAATAAATAGCAGGTAAAAAAATAGATTTCCTTAAAAACAGTCAGTGTTTTGAAAACCAGCAAAACAAAGATATCCAATAAATACATTCATCCCGATTGAACAGCATCTTTCAGGAACAGCATTTCTTTACCTCCTCCTGTGCCATTTATAAATACACAATAAACCCCAATAATTTAAAAGACTGTGGAAAAAACAATTGCTCCCTGAGCTCACATAAATAAGAAAAATGCTTAAATAGGAAATACAGTCCAGCAATGCAATAAAAATAATTCTTCCCGGTCCTCGGGGCATCCTTTGGGGCTGGTGAGCGCCGGGCCGTGCTGGACACGCTGCTGGCAGGGGCTAAGTGCACTGCTCCCGGAGGGCCGCACACCGCAGGTCGTTCAGCACTTGGAAGAGGTGGAGGATGGTGGTGGCCTCCAGGCAGCCGACCGTCTCCTGTGGTGGGGAGAAGGGGCGGGTTAGCACTGGAGACGGGGTGCAGCGGGCCCCGCGCAGCCGTGCGGTCACTAACACCCTGAAACCCCCTCGCCTTGCTGGCCTGACTTACTGTTTTCTTGGCCGTCTGCAGCTTCTGCAGCCAGTGCCTCAGTTTCCCGGAGGGCTGATGCGAAGGAGCCTCCATGGCCATCTGCAAGGAAAGCAGCTGCGTAAGGACCAGCGATGCCCCACGGCACTGTCGCCTGCACTGGGGCCGCCAAGCTGGCACGGGGCTGGGGGGTTTTGGGGGGGGCACTCACGCAGCCTCGCAGGTCCTCCCGGGCTTGGGTGAGGAAGGCCAGGGGCCGCTGGCGTGTCTCGGCGAACCTGGGGGCGGCGGGGAGCCCCAGCATGGCAGTGGTGAGGTCCAGCTCAGCTTCCACCAGCATCACTCGGTCAGGCACCTGTGGGCAGGAGCATCCCAGTTAGGGACCCAAAGCGCCAGGGCTGGCTGCGTGCTGGAGGACGGGGGTCTGCCTGGGGGTGTGGATGGAGGTGGGACTGGCTGACGGGAGGTCCTGGCTGGAGGGGAGGGGGTGTACCCCCTTTTTACA
This sequence comes from Aptenodytes forsteri, assembly GCF_000699145.1. NCBI lineage: Eukaryota > Metazoa > Chordata > Aves > Sphenisciformes > Spheniscidae > Aptenodytes > Aptenodytes forsteri. The sequence continues at coordinate 1,650,048 of NW_008795936.1, forward strand.
GCATCGCCTCGCTCTTACCGACAGCTCCGCTGTGTTCCATTTCCGATGGAAGAGCCTGGTGTTGCATTTGCGGTCCGACAGCAGCATGATGTCCTCCTGCAGGCATAAATCAAGAGAGAGACTGAAAAACTGTCATCTTGACTTTTGGCGATGTTGTGCAACCCTGGTCAGCCTTGAGGGGTTTGAAACCAGAATGAAATTTGGCCCAGCATCCTCCTTGTCCCCAAACTCCCTTGGAAAACATCCTCCTCATCCCCAAACTGCTGCAGAAGACATCCGCCTTGTCACTCAGGGTCTCGAATTCGGCATTCCCTCTGCCTCGCCCCCCTGCCAGCCCACAGCCCCCCGTTGCCAGTGGTACTCACAAACTGCTCTTTCATCTTCTGCACAGCCTTCAGTTCGTGGGGCACAAGGAACTGGTACTTGGACAGGCTGCAGCTCTTCTTCAGGGCATCCTGGGGGAAAGCGGCCCCAAGGCTGGCTCCCAGCACCAGTGCAAGCAGCGGGGTGAAGCTGAGGCACAGCATTTTGCTGACGAGAATCCGGTGGCTAGCGGGTTAGATGGGGCGAGGGGACTGCGATGCAAGAAGCCGTAGAGGACAAACTGGAGTGCTTCAGACCGGATCCGCTAAATCCCTGATGTAGAGGTGCCTGATGGTGTTGCTGTGGGTGGCTCGCTCGGCTGCAGGGCTGCTGGGCTGACGACTGGTCCCGGGGAGCTGCTTCGCCTGCCTCGCTGTGGCTGCCTCGCTGTCCCATCTCCCCGGCTTTTATGCCGCCTGCCCGGCGTGATTGCGCTTTCAGGTTGGCAGGAAAATCCGCGGCCTGGCGGCTCTGGAAAGAGGAAAGCGAAAGCGGCAGCAGAGGGAACCCCGCTGCCGCAGGTGCGGTAGGTGTGGGCAGCACCCGCCTCCCACTGCCTGCCTTGCTGCCTGCTCCGCTGCCCGCCTCGACAGGGCGAGCGCACCCAGCGCCCCAGGGATGCAGGGGGATGCTCGGGCTGCCTTTGGCATGTGGCCCTCCAAGGGAGCTGGACGGGGGGATGCTGCTGCCACATCGAGTGGCACAGATGTGCTGGCAACTACAGGAAAGCCTGGGCACGACCCACCCCAGCACCACGCTGAAAGCTGCGGGATACCCCCAGGCACGCAGCCCCACAGTGCCTCCTGAGCGGTGGTGGTTCATGCCTCATTTTCCCCACGGGAAGCGCAGCGCAACGGCTGTGGCAGGGAGGGGGCGAAAGCAGCAGCTGGGTGCAGGCACTGCGCAGTGCAGGCTGCGGGCATGATCTTTATGTATGTATTGTCCTCAGGGACCGGACTCACTACAAAATCAGGAAAAAGGGTGAAAGCAGAAGCACTTCCACTTAGCATTTTCCAGGTGGGATGTAGGGTTGTGCAGGGAGGCTGCCGGAGATGAGCGGGGCTGCCACCCCTACCAGCTGCTGCAGAGCTGGCTATGGCTTCCTCCCCATTTAGCATGGAAATGCAAGTATCATGTATTGACATCTCTCCGCTGACAGCTGGAATGGTGTCCCCATTCAGCAAAACCCGTCCTTCCCCCAAGGTAACCTCCTGCGACATGAAGCCATATGCTTTTAGTTTCATGCATTCATCAAGCATTAAATATAGAAAATTAGGACAATACCTGTATCTAAAGAGTAAATACACAGTAACACAGCAACAGACGTAAATGCACTTTGCGGTGCCTTATGTGGCAGCTGTAGAGGAACGCTGCTGCAGAAGGACCCAATATTTAATGTTCATATGTGGAAATAAACCACTGACTTCAAGGAGTCCAAGCAAGCGAGAAAAGTTCTTGCACAAGTTTGTGGAAAGGTGCACCTACAGGTGGGCAGACCAGCATGGATCTGCTGTGCAGAGTCGCGGAGATGGGCTGGGACCTCTGGACATCGTCCAGCCCAACCCCTGCTCTAGCGGGGTCAGCTGGCACAGGTTGCCCAGGACGTTGTCCAGTTCTGAATATCTCCAAGGATGGTAACTCCACAGCCTCTGGGCAACCCGTGCCAGTGTTTGACCACCCTCCTAGACTGGTGTCATCTGTGAACTTGGTACACTGCTGGTACGCTCTGCCTCATCATCCAGATCATTAATGAAGAGGTTGAGCAGGACTGGTTATTGACCCGCAGGATCTGTCCAGCCTTCCTTGAGCCCTTCTCCAGCAGCATCTCGGAGAGCTCAGGTCTTTCCTGGAAAACCACGGTGGAGGTGAAGAGGAACGGAGACAGGGGGCAGGGAGCAGCGTGGCTTGGGCAGTGGCTATCTCAGCTTTGACCAAATCGGATGGAGATACAGTTTGGAGAAGAGCCAGGACAGCAAAACACAGCGCTAAAGCCCGATAGCACGGCAGGCACAGGGTTTCCCTTCGCAGCAAGTCACGGGCGCCGCTGCCGGACCAGCCTCCCCCAGCTGCGGCAGGTTGCGCGAGGTCAGTAATTAAAAGCCTGAGCCCCAGCCAGGGCTCAGGTCCTTCATCTGCGCTTTCAGTGAACAGGACAACAGCGCTGTCTTTCCTTTCTCTCCCATTAAAGAAATGCACAGATTTAGAAGAATAATTTTTATTCAATGCAACAAATTCCCGTTCAATACAACTATGAAATAAAAGCCCAAACCAGCATAACTAACTTCACATACGTCACCCAAGCGAGGCACAACTCAGCTGGAATAGATGGCACCTTAGCAAAAAAGCCTGACAGGTATAAAAATGAACTTGGCCCTGGTGAGGGCAGGGAGGGAGTGGGGGTCCCAGTGCTGCCTCAGGGTGGAGCCCAGCCAGCTCACGGGACAGGCACTGCGGGGTGTTTCCTCTTCCAGACCAAGGTATGAGCCACGCTGGGGTGTTTCGGCACCCAGCTTAGGATCTCCAGCGGCTGCCGGCGGGGCTGGAGCAGGGTCCCCAGCACCCAGACGGTGATGCCCAGTGCCTGCTGTGCCAGAACGGCCCCATCTGCAGCCTGTGTTCCCAGAGCAGGGCTGGAAGATCGCCCCGTGTGAGGCTGGCCCCAACCGAGGATGGCGCCGGGGACACTCTCAAGTCACCCGTCAGGTCCTGGAGCAGTATCACATCCCTGCGGGGCCCAGCTCCTTTGGTTCCTTTTCCCTGTCACTGCGGCTTTTATCTCCCGGGTGTCATTTCTGGTTGGAGGAGTAAAGCGAAACCTCATCACTTTGCACAGGCGAAAGGAGATCCCGAGGCACCAAAGGAAAAGTGAAAGCCGAGCAGGGAAGCCGGGGCCACCAGCGCAGCCACCCCAGCACTTAAGGCGGCTGTGATGAAGGCTTGAAGATCTCCTGGGTGCTTTGCTCAGATGTTTGCACCTCACTTGCCGCCAGCTGTAGCTCAGCCTGTTGGTGCCTGGCTGAGCAGCAGCGAGGGCTTTCCCTGATGGGACACGGTCTTGCCATCCTGGGAATCGGCACGTCAGCAAGTGTCTCGCACAGCGATGCCACGCTCCACCATACCCCGGTCCCCAGCCCGGCCAGTAAAGCCTGGCTGCATTCGGCATGGCTCCTCCACACTGCGCTAGTGCCAGCTCCTGCCATGACAGTGGAGGGTCCCCCAAAGCCGGTATGGGCTGGGGACGCCGTGCCATGCCTGGCAGGTCTGCAGGGCACTGGGGATCCGTGGCAGTCATCACTCTAGCCCCAGCAGGTCCCAGCCCCAACTGCAGACGGTGCCGTGCTGGGAATGCGGCCCAGATGGCGACGATGGAGCCCCCTCCTCGGATTCACATGGCCCAATGAGCTGGAGCCACTGGAACTTGCTTGGAGCAAGAAATCCCGGGTGTGTGGGAGGTCCCAGGTGCAGGAAGGAAAGCGAAAATGGGTAGGGCTGAGGGCAGGGTTGGCACCGGCTGAGGCAATCGCCCCATGACTCATCAGCTGCCACATGGCATGAGCATGGAAAAGCCTTGGCCACAAGCCATGCCACTGGAGCAGGGTGGCAAGGAGGAGCCCAGATCGCTCCTTCCCGACACCTTTTGGAGCCAGTCGGCTCGTTTAGGAGGAACCAGCTTATGCTCGAGTTGCTGGTCTTGGAAAAGAAACAGGAAAAAAAAGAAAAAACAAATGAGAAAGTGCCCCAAAAAGCCAGCTTTTAAAAAAAACAACTAAAGAACACAACAACCTGGGTGATGTGCGGGAGCCCTGCCTGTGGCCCAGTGGCACCAGGGCAGGGGACATCAGGTGGCCTCTGCTCAGCAGCCGTCCCTGGACCCATCCTCACCGGCCTGGCATGTCAGTGCCACCAAAGCGCTGCCAGCCCCCACTATGCACCCCATAACCCTTCATCGCCTCTCAGCATATGCGATCTGTAGCAGCCGCTGCAATGTTGGGCTGGTTTGTGCCGCTCTGCATGCCTCGTGCTGCTAACACCACACCCGAGCACGTTCGTGGTGCAATCCCTGCTGTTACATCACGGGTGGTCATCCTGGGGGATGCGCTGAGCATCCCACCGATGCTGGGGAGGGAAGGGCTGTTAATTGCAAAGTTAATTAGCGAGCAGATTTAAACAGACTGTTTTAAATTTAAAATGAGGAAAAAACCTAGACAAGCACTTTTTCCCAGAGCCTTTGTGCCAGCACTGCAGGGATACAGGGTGTCCCTTCCCTGGGGACATTTCCCTGCCCAGGCACGGCTGCGGGGATGCACCTCACCAGGACAAGCCCTGCCAGCCCAGCTGGGGCTTCCCCGGCTGAGGCAGCCGTACAGGGCACTTGCCTCCCACTAGATGCGTCATCCGGTGCAGTCCCGGGCAGGGAGAGACCTCTAGTGCTTCTTCAGGAGATGACAAGCTACCAGCCCCATCCTCACCCAGCAAGGGAGGTTTTTACGGGTGCTGCTCACCCAACCACAAGCCACGCTGGGTGCAGCCTCTTCACCAGTGACCTGCAGCAGGGCTTGATCCAGCATCACCACTCGATGAGATCTTCTCCAACACATGGACACAGAGACCAGCCTAGCATCAGCACTGGGCTTTCCTCCCCATAGCTGTCTTCCTGGGACCCCACCACCCTCCTGGGAGCCACCGAGCAGGGTCAAAGCCTTTGCTCCCTGCCCTGGGCAAGCTGAGCCAGCACTCGGTGACCTCAATAGAGATATGCCCAGGGTCAAGCACCTTCACCAGGTGTTGTGGTTTAACCCCAGCCAGCAACTAAGCACCACACAGCCACCCACTCACTTTCCCCCAGTGGGATGGGGGAGAGAATCAAATTGGAAGGGTAAAAATGAGAAAACTCATGGGTTGAAATAAAGACAGTTTAATAAGTAAAGCAAAGGCCACGCACACAAGTAAAGCAAAACAAGGAATTCATTCACTGCTTCCCATGGGCAGGCAGGTGTTCAGCCATCTCCAGGAAAGCAGGGCTCCATCATGCGTGACAGTTACTTGGGACGCCATCATGCGTGACAGTTACTTGGGAAGACAAACACCATCACTCCAAACATCCTCCTTTCTTCTTCTTCCCCCAGCTTTGTATGCTGAGCATGATGTCATATGGTGTGGAGTGTCCCTTTGGTCAGTTGGGGTCAGCTGTCCCGGCTGTGCCCCGTCCCAGCTTCTTGTGCACCCCCAGCCTGTTCACTGGTGGGGGGAGACACAGAAAAGGCCTTGACTCTGTGTCAGCACTGCTCAGCAGTAACTAAAACATCCCTGTGTTATCAACACTGTTTCCAGCACAAATCCAAAACATGCCCCATACTAGCCCCTGTGAAGAAAATTAACTGTATCCCTGCCAAAACCAGCACATAAGGTTAAGGAGGCTCAGTCTCTGCACCCATGGCAGGACCATACCAGAGAGCCCCAGGACCACAACTGAAGCACCTCCATCTTTCCTCCAGGCACTCTCTCTATGGGGGGGGTGTGGGTGTGCTTCTGTCTTCCTTAATAATGCACCAAGGTGTAACAGAGTGAGGCCACAGCCTTCCCCATGGCATCAGGGCAGCCTTCTTGCCAGGGGCAGGAATTACAGGAAAGGGAAAGGTCCCTGCAGAGGTTGTGCCTGGAATTAAAGTCTCCAGAAAGTAAACAGGAGGGGACCTGTGCTGGGCTGCGTCTGGCTTTGAACCCCTTTGCCTCCATCTGCCCCTCCCCAAAACACAGACACTAATCTTGCCTTTGCAGCATGGGTGAGTGACAGCAGGCTGGGACTGAAGGGAGCATGAACCTGCTCCACTGCGGCAGCAATCCCAGAAAGGCTCCCAAGCTGTGCTGGGGCAAGTAACCTTGTGAGGGCTAAAGCAAGTGCTGGCACAGCACTGAGCAAACCTGGGGTAGATAAGCTGCTGATAGGCCTGCGCCAGCCAGCAAAGCACCAGGGATGGGGTCACATAGTGGTGAGAACCACCCCTTTCCAGCTCAGCCTTCAAAGACAGCACACAGCTCCTAGCTTAGCCTGGGCAGGGAAAGGGGCAAATGGCCCTTTCTACCTAAAACCCATCTATCCCATGAAACAGAAGGCCACTCAGAGCCTAGGTAAGCAATGTCCATGAAGTGCAGTTATTCCCACCCCAGCAGGTGCTCTACAGCCTCTCTTAAAAAGAGGAACCACAAGCAACTTTTTCCTCAGCTTTTTTTTATTATCATGTAATAAATGCAGCAAGTTTCTCAGCTGTTACTATGATTCTCATCCCCATGTGCAATCCAACCACCACAGTCTGAAACTGGACCCTTCCAGTGCTGAGGGGGCCAGCACTGGGCAGACTGGGGGACCAATGTGGACAGGAACCCAAGGGCAGGCATAAACCCACATCTGCTTTCCACAGAAGATCAAAATCTTAATCACCAAAATCGGCATCGATCTTCCCAAGGAATAAGGATGGTTACAAGTGGAGTATTAGGAGACAACCCACTTTTTCCTTCCCTTCCAGCACCAGATCAGGAGAAGGGTTTTCCTCTCACTGTCCCTTGCACCCCAGCACACAGACGTGCCTCACCCAGAACTCCACCGGGGTTTCACGAGAAGAAACTCCCATCATCTCCAGCATCCTGAAACAAGAAGCAGAGGAAGGGTCTCACTCTGCCCAACCAGCTCCCACCTGATGTGGGGCAACATCCACAACCAGAGATAGGTCTCTTCCACCCAAAGCACCAAGGTCTTGATGGCAGATGCTTCCAACACATGCACAAGGGCTGTCCTGGTCAATTAATAAGTTAGCAGGCACAGGGATGCCTCCCCTTCCCAGCTTTGCACCAGGCCCTTATTGTGGGCCAAAATACCTTAAGATGCAGCCTTCAATATTTTTCCTGCCCTCTGCTAATCAAGAGCAAAGCAAAGAAACTCAAGATACATCTGACACAAGACTTGCATGGATACATTAGTACAAGAACACCACACAGCTACATGGACTTAAAGTTTAAGTCAACTGACTCAAACTGAGGTCAATCATGCTGTCAGCAGCTGAGGATCCACTGTTTAACCACTGACAAGTATCCACCCACACCTGGGGGAAGGAGGGAACATATCACTGCACAGCTCACTTCTAGCTTTGAAGGGGTCCCCACAACCTCACTCTTCATTCACTGTGTAAGAGGGGTCTTATGTCCTGCTTGTTTTCCCAAGCAGTTTTCTCACCTCTTTTCAGTCTCTTGGAGGAGGGATTTTGCAGCTTTGGGGTCATTCTTCATAAAGGCTTGATATGGAGAGACAGACTCCAGGTAACCAACCACACCAGCAACAGTCATGGGAATTTTGTCAAAGATATCAGTGATTCTAGAAGGGGAAAGGGGAAGAAAGGAGCACTGGCAAGTTAAATTTCAAAGGCAGTGGAACAAGGACAACAGATTTGAGGTGGTGGTGAATAAAATACCTGACACCAAAGGTCCAACACATGGAAGCAACATCTGACTGTGGGATTTGGTGGGTCAGGTGCTCTAACTGATGCACTACTAGAGAAGCACGGATGGTCCCAGGGACCATCTAACAGTGACTTGAACAGCCCTGTCAGCACAGACCTACTCACACAGCCCGTTCCCCTCCAGCAGCTGGGACACCACCACCTCTGCAACACTGCTGCCAACACATTCTTTTTGCCTGCAGAGTCCATCCCTGCCCCATGCCTTGGTGGGGAGGCAGGTGCCAGCTCCCTTGAGGTCTGAGGCAGGTTCTTTCTCTCCCTCTAGTTTTCCCCTTCACCCATTAAGTGATCTTCCCAGAAGCCTCAAATTGTCATAAACCAACAAAAAAAAATCTAATCCAATTCTACCTTGAGCAGGAAGGGTCTCCGCAGCCCTTAGACCACGCTTCCTGGCCCAACACAGAGCTGCGTTAAGTCCAATGGAGTGGAAATGCAGCCACATGGCTCCGCCACAATGCAAAGGCATTTGCTGAAACCCGGCAGCTACCTGCTCTGACAAACCCAGCTCCCTTGTGTCCTCGCTGGGCCAGTGGCAGAGCAGCCCCGCAGAGACACCACCTCTATCCAACTCCTGGTGCTGCGCCGAGGAGTTTCTGCTCACCTCTTCTTGTCTGGAAATGGCAAGGCCTCAAAAATCTCTTTGTAGTCTTCCAAGACGAGTTTTATTCTATTATGTGAGTATTTTAAAAGCAGGTCCCAGGACTGTAATGACAGCATATTAAAAACAAACACAAAACTACTTGAAGCTCTCAGTTTCCACTTAACTCAGGTTTGCTTGGCCCTAGGTCTGTTGCATTCATACATGTACTTTTTTTTTTAAATACTCCTTGCATTAAAATTCACCAAAATCTTGCTCCTCAATGTCAAGAATTCAAGGATCCTATTTTGTTATAGAGATAAGGGTCCTGTCCTCTACATTGCTGTTACTCATAGTGAAAAGTCTCCCTTTAGTGAGTTGTTAGAACACTCTTTGTCAAGAAACATCACCAAGAAAACCTCTTCCCAAACAGTTTCTGCTTCCCATTCTTTTCACAGTGATCAGGGCAACAGGAGAAGTCTCTTTGACGATACCAGCCCCCCAAATCTGCTCCACAGCCCTTCTCGCCACACCAAAGCCTGCCCTATTAGTCCTAATGTCCCTCTTCTCATCCAGCCAGCCCCAGCACTGCATGGAAACCTCTAACACCCATCTCAACCTTGTCCTGGTATTTAACCATCCCTCTGCCCCATCCTGTAATAGGAGTCCTCTAGTCATAACCCCCCCCCCCAAGCCCATTGCTTTCTTCTCTGCATCCAAGTACTACACATTTCCCCCTGCCCAGACCAGGAGGGGAAGCCCCAAGGTTTGGGTTTCATCACCTCACCTCCCTGAAGGCTTTGGTCAGCTTTTCAGAGCAGTTTCCGTAACGCAGACTCATGTCCACGGTGTAGGTGCTGATGACCACGCAACCACCCGGCTTAACCACCCGGTTTGCTTCTCTCATGAACTTCTCAATATCAAACCAGTGCACAGCCGTAAAGGAAGTCAGGATGTCCACTGAGGCATCCTTGAATGGCAGCTCCTCTGCAGGGCACACACTGGAAGGGGGAAGGAAAAAAGGCAGTGTATAACACGGGAATTAGGAAGCAGGACATGAAGTCAGTGCACATTTTTTGGAGTCGATGATGACCATTTGGGATGCAAGACCACAGCTATTGTAAATCTAGGATAATGCCCGTTCACACCAGGTATCCCATCAAATGGGATTTTCTTTGGTGCCGGCTGGCTCTTACAACAATCATACTCACAAAACACCACCTCTGTATGAGGACCTGAATTTTGCCTTCAGCTGAGCTTGCTCCCCCGACACTCACAGGTAGGAGACATTAGGTAGGGAAGGGGCATCCCTGGCCTCCTGGATCTGCGCTTCGCTGATGTCCGTTCCCACCACCTTCTTGAAGTGTGCCGCAAGGAAGCGGGTGCCTTGTCCAGACCCGCAGCCGACATCCACAACCAGCTCAGCAGGGTTTGCCCTCTGTGAGGAGGACCAGATGCATATCAGCAGGTGGCCAGCCAATTTCTGTGCTTTTACCCCATTCCTTCCCCCAGCATCCACACAGGAACGGTCCTGGCATGGCACAACCCCTAGAAAGGCTCTTCTGTGCCCACATCTTGCCTTGAGCCCTATTGATTTATTCTTCCCTGTGGCACCAACCAAGGTAACACTCCCAGCAGGGTAAATACTACTACCCACAAATATTACTACCTTGTTTTTCTTACAGCCTGGCTATATCCCACTTACCTTTTCCTGCAGGTAGGAGAGGATGGTTTCCTGCAGCTCTTTGCCCGGTGCAAACCTGTATTTCTGGTAGATGGCTGCATGCCCTCTCCCCTCGAACATCTGGGTGGCCATGCTTGGGTGACCTGGCACCTGGGAGGAGGCAACAAGACAAGTTTGTCACTGCAGGATCAGACTCCTCCTGCCTCCTTAGCCTGCGACTGCTAAAGTCTCCAGTTCCTGGTACGGGCCCGGGAAGGACTTTGTCCATGAGGCTCCAGTGAGGGAGCATGAACCTGCTCTCCAAGCATCCCTCCCCACAGGTATAAGCTAACTGCAGAAGCAAACCAGCAACGTCTGACAAGAAAAAGCTTTCTAGGTTTTTAAGCCCTTCTTCCCCTTACTCCTTTGCTTTCCCCACCCACCTGGGTGTATTCTGAAATAAATCAGAATTACAGCTGCAGTATCTGAATTTGGGGGGACTGAGCAGAGCATCAGAAAAATTAACAGCAGAAAAGTTTGGGGTTTGAGTTTTTTTAAGGAAATCCATGTTTTAGTATTAGCAACACAATCACAGCAACTCCAATGTGCACATTCTGAACCGTCCAATATGTTTTCACCCCTTCCTGCCCCAGAAGTGCTCCAAGTCTCCTTTAAATCCAGAGCCCCATTAACCCTATCACCCGGAGCTACATGCAGAGGCGAGCCTGGCCTCACCGCAGGGCCCCTTAGGCCTCCTGCCAGCTCAGCCCTGTGTCCGCAGCACCATCTGCCCAGCCATCAGAGATATTTTCACAGATAAAGCACACAGCTTTCCCCTGCTCACCCACCAGTTTACCCCCACCACCCCCCCCCAGCTGCTGTAAACCACACAGTCCCTGCGCCCACCAGGCAGGGTCCCATGAGCCGAGGCCCAGTGGCTGCCAGCACGTTGCTCTTTGCCCATCGCAGCGCACCAGAAGGCTCTCAGCCGTATCCTGTTTATCCCTGTGCCCAAGCAGGCACCGTCTGAGACGGCAACAGCTCCGTGGTCTGACAACAGACCCTGAGATCCTGCCAGAAGGACTCCCTGCCTCATTTGACGGGCAACTGCACCCTGTCACATGCACACAGCAAGTGAGGTGGGCAGAAGGATGCAACAACAGCAAGTTTCTCAAGTGACACACAAATATCCAACATCGGGCAATAAAGGGTTATTATAGCTTGTGATGCAAATATCCAACATCAGGCAATAAAGGGTTAATATAGCTTGTGATGCAAGAAGAGATGCTGAGCTAGGTAGCGGCTTAGCCAGCTCAGGACTGGACACTCCCAGCAGGGAGCAGCAGCCCTGCCAAAACCCTTTTCGGAAGAGGGTCCTCCAGGTGCTTTCCACGTTCTCGGAGAAGCCTCCTCCCACCAGCGAGCCCCCCTCCCCGCCAGCTTCACCCCTCCTG
>NW_008795936.1:1661771-1668377 GCF_000699145.1 Aptenodytes forsteri
GCTGCCCGGCCGGAGCGGAGGCGGGCAAAAACTGCAAGGTAGCTTGCAGAGTCTCCATCCCACCGAGGCCCTGCAGCCCGAGAGCCGAGCCTTCACCCTTACAGAGTTTCTGCGGGTATTAATAACAGCTTTCAAAATGCGCATATCGGGAAGCAGACGCGAAGGCCAGCAGATACTGCGTGGTAGCAGGAGAACAGGATTCAAATGCTGGAGGCACCCAAAGCCATACTTACAGAGGTCTGGCTGTGCTGAAAAGTCCCCTCCTGTTGTCCAGCAGAAAGAAAAAAGGCATAAATAGAGCCCATATAACCCCAACACTAAGTTTGGGAGCACAGGGCATTGGTATTTAAGGACTAGGCAAAGCCCCTCTCCTAATTTGGGGCAGGATTTTACTCCTTCACGTGCCAGAGTACTGCTTATGGCATACAGCTGAAGCCATCAGAGCCATGGTTTGCCTGAAGCATGTTCACTTGAGTTTGTATTTTGCACAGCACTTGTGAATCTATGCTAATTAGCACAGCCTTTAAGACCTTCCTAATTTTAAGAGACATCAGTGGAACTTATCCAGGGGCTGAAGATGGAGGCCACCTTGAAGCAGTTTGCTGAATCAAAGCGTGAGTTGAAGTTACTGGGCTTGTGTCCTGAGCATTTCATTTGGGTCATCTGCTGCTTAATTGTACCAGGGGTACATTGCTGCACCAAGAGAAAATACAATACAAGCACCAAAGGCCCCCGTGTTTTCATAACCCACAGTGTGCTGCAGCATCTGGCAGGAGTCTGGCCTATTTGGGGTTTAGATACCCTAATTTTGCCTGTACTTTGCTGAGAGCGTGAACGCAGACAGGAAGGGATGATGTCTTGGGCTTCAGTCACCTGCCCTCTTCCTAACTCTGAGGTCCCCATAGCACGGGCTGCTCTCATGGGCAACGTACAGATGACATTTATCTGCTTATCCTCTGGCCACAGCTGAGACCAAACACCTACAGTAAAAGAAAACGCGAGCCAGGCATGGGCTGCAAATGGCACCAGTCCTTTTCTAAGCTCTCCCAGCCTTTGGCACACTGGATTCAGCTGCCTTTGACTCCTTACCCCAACTCTAGGCCTATTTATATTCCCTGAGTGACAGCTAATCTCTGATGGCCCTGCACCATGCAGCAATAAATTGGTCTTCTTGAGCTTTGGATTGCTGAGCCTTAGCCCAAATGTGAGTTATACCCCAGCCACAGAGAATCAGACACTGCCCATGATCCCTACCAGCCCACTTATTAAGTCTGGGGGCTTTAAGAAATACCGAAGCACCCTGGGATCCTCCCACCGCCTCCTTCCCCAGACCTACAGACCCTGAGGTTCTAAATTACATCGCAGGGTCCTGAATCAATAGACCTCCAAACCCTAACCTTAATGCAGAAAAGGCGAACGTAAGATACCGCCATCCCTCCACACCTACTCTCTTAAAGTCTTGCCTCCTCCCCACCTTTGTGCCTCTGGAGAATGCAGTGGCAAACCGGCTCCCAGAGCTTTGCTTTTCCAAACAGCATCAGCAAGCTAAGCCCTAACCTCATCTATGGCCAGGAGATCAATTCCTGTCCTTGGGAAATAGAGAGGTATTCGCTTGAGTGCTTCTGACACCTCCCTGTGCTCCTCTGCCGCCGGCAGTCCCAGCCCACGCCGTGTCCTCACCTTCCTGCGGAGGTCTGGGTATGCAGCCGTCCTCCCCGCTCGGCCGCTGGGGTTTCACTGCAGCCACTCAGACCACTTCCAGAGAGACGTTTGGGGTTTTTTCATTGGGAATGCATCTCACTCTGAAATTTATTAAAAAAAAAATCAATCTATTTTTGGGAAAAAAGCCCAAATGAGACTACTATCAGTCTTCCTGTGTCACTTGTCGGTGTTATTCACACCAACAGCACTGTCATTTCTGCAGCACCGAAATGTCTCATCTTGATATGGAAAAAGCCATTTTGTTTCTATTATTGTGATTCATTTCACTGCACGTCAGTAAATATTATACTGAATTCTTTTTCTCAGTGTAATGACCTGACATCCAAGAGAAAGAGCGCTGCCTTGTGAAAACAAAACATCTGACGTCACCTTAACCAGATGCTTTGATATTTCTGAATATTTCAAAACCAGGACACCCTCCTACCTTGTTTTGGTAGGTGCAGAAGAGCTGCTCTGTTTTATCCAGAATACAAATGTCACTCTTGGAGCACGCCTGGCTCTGTAATTACGTTCACGCTGTCCCCAGCCATAACTTTCTGGCAGAAAAATCTTCCCTAATTTCACTCGGAGAACTCTTAACCGGCTTCTTTTCCTGCAGCTACAAAACACGTGTTACAAAACTCATAAACACCTTCTAATTAATTATACCTATTTCTCAAATGGAAAATTAATTCTCATTTATTTTCTCCATGACTGTATTTTAAGCCCAGACACCACAGCTCTGAGCCCTTTGGTTTTCTACCTGGGCTGCTTAAAAAACCATAATGAGTTTTCTCTTTTCCCTAATGATGTGTCATTCACCCTCCTTCAACCCTCCTTCTCTGCAATGAAGCCAGTGTCCCGCTCACCTCCAGGTTACGCCACTTCTACGCCAGCCTCTGCCCGTAGGATCCTGCCCGTGGAGCTCAAACGCTGCCAGATACACTGAGCTACATCTTTCGGAGGATCTCCCAATTTTGGAGGCTCAGAGTACTAAAAGAATTACAAAATGTCTTGCTCAGAGGGTTCAATTCTCCACCTTTTCCATGGATAATCCCCTACCTGGAAAACACTCCAGGTTGCCTTCCCACACCTACCTAGAGGAATTTGAGGGAAAACCCCAGCTCTGGACAGCTGCATCCTCAACGAGGGAATTTTGCTATAGTTGCTACTAGGTACGGATGGAGAAGAACACCACTTAACCACATCTTGCTAAACTCAAGGTGCTGAGAAGATGTGTGGCACCTGAAGGGGTTTGGGATACTCATAGTTTTCTTGTTCCCCTCCTTTCCTTGGGCTGAACATCTCTGCCCGCTGCTGCTGGCAGCTGTGTAGAGGTGATGCTGCAGGACTCGGCCTCTTGTAGATGACATGAGTCCTGAATCCTTTTTCCCCGGTAGCAGAGGTGCCCCTTTGGGCAGGTCTTTAAACATAGACCTTAAAATTGCAGCAATTCTGTAGCCCACAGCCAAGTCACGGGCTTGCTGCTTTTAATTTGGCACCACCACTGCGTCCTGCCCCTGCCCGTGGGAGCAAGACAAAGGAGGGGACACACCAACCTTTAGATCTGTGTAAAGCAGTGCTGTGGCATAAACTGAGTGGCCTCATTTTTAGAGATTTTGAACACCGCGCAATTCCCCAAGAGCAACTGGGACAAGTAGGGTCATGATGCACATGCTGGCACCATCGTTACTGCTTGTAATGAGCTCCAAGATATTATCCTGGGAAAAGAAATCCAGAGCCAGTGTGCATATCGAGGAACGCGCTGTGCCCACCCTGGTGATGTCCGGGGCTGTATTTCACCCGACGTTGCTTTGACTCCTCAGCACGAGCTGTGGAAGATGCCCAGCCGCATCCTACGCAGTGCTGGCCTGGTGGCACTGAACCCTGCAAACGGATTGCGTGCGGCATGGAGCTAAAGGAAGAGGATGCAAATCGCCCCGTTGCGGTGCTGCACCTCATTTAGAAATTTAATTGGCTTAAATTTAATTTCTGCTTCGACTGACGTGGCAGCTCTTTGCTGGACTGTGCTGGAGGGAAGATAGCCGGAGGGCGGGCAGCAAGGGTGACCAGCCGCCACAGGAGGGCTGGGTGTGCTGGGGCCAACCTCCCCATCACCAGGATACTGATCCAGGATGGGGCTGAGACCGTCCGCCTTCCTAGCTGACAGCCTTGGAGCTTGGGGGACCTATATTTAGGCGATAACTACACCGAGGGGTCAAAAGAGTCTGTAACCAGCAGGCTCTTGCTCACTAGGAACAAATAAACACGGTGCCAATGTCTCCACCCCGGAGTCCCTCCCCACCGAGAAGGTAGTGGTGGGGATGATGCACAGCGCCCAAGGGGGAATGGGCACGCTGCTCCCCGGAGCATCGCTTCTGGCTCTGTTGCCCGGGTTATTTACACTGTGAAGAAGCCGGTGATATTTCTTTTACCTTGCGAAGAAAATGATTTGCTTTTAAGACCCCAGTGAGGCTTTGGCTCTTGGGAGACTTTCCCCTGTTTATTTTTTCTCTGATGGAAAAGAAGCAAGATTTATTATCATGATGAAGAATAAACGGATCGGAAAATACTTGGTATTTCTACAAGGCTCTTTTTAAACCTAGAGGGCTCAGACTTTAAATTAATGAAGAACATAATTCTCTTGGCTTAGGAGCAGCAGGGCGGGGGATAAAATCTCCTTGTAGGGAAGGGAGTTAGCTGCAAATCAAGGATGTTTCAAGCTGATCGCATGGCTGTGTGTGTTATAGCCGTGCTTCGAGGTCTCGGCTAGGATCGGGGCTGTCCCTGCCCGCTCCCTGGCATCTGCAACCCAGAAAAAATCAGTGCTCATGTGAAAGGACAGCACAGATGAGAGAGAGACCCAGTGGATCAACCAGCGAGGGAGAGGGGAGGGAGAAGGGAATCGCTGCAGTAGTGACTATTTTGGGGAACGTGCATCTGCACCTGTGTAAGTAAGTGTCACGGCCAATTGCCAGATCCTTTTAATAGCAGCCGGCATGTCGGCTGGTTATTCTTGTGCTCGAGCACACAAAAGGTTGAAATAAAGTCAGGCAGGGGCAAGCTGAACGGCAGAGGAGGAAGTCTGCAGAGGAGAGTGCCCTTGACTTTGAAATCCTGACTCCCCCCTTAGCTTATCATGCCATAAATCCTTCCTTATGAATGATTGATGCACAGCGCGTGGGGGGAGCTGAAAGCCCTGGCTGGGAGCAAAGCCCCAGCACCGGGATCTTCCAGAAACAATAAGAAACAAGTCCTTCTCCCATGATTTCACCTTGTAATTAAGGAAGGTGGGAAGACTGACTGTTAGGCCGATGAATGAAATTAAATTAAGAAGTCAGGTAAGAATCTGTGGCGGAGCATGCCAAGATCTCCAGTTCCCCATGCAGGGACCGGAGGCTCCTCCCTGCTTCCTGGCTCATCTTATCGTCTTATCGTCTTTATTTGCTGAGGAGGGCAGCACCAACAGCTTATCATTGTCTCCAATTCATTTGTAACTGTAGAGCCATTGATCTCTCGTTACCCGATGGCCTTAAACAGACCCGAATGTCCCAACGCCCCTTGGTGGCACAGCAATCCAGCGCTGCAGCCCGCTTGGCCGAGTGGGTTCCCAAAGTGGCCGATGCGAAAGTACCAGATGGTGATTTTGGTGTTTGTGGGCACAGCCGGTTCCCGACAGGATCACGGCAGTCCCATCAGCTTTGCGGTGCTGTCGGCTTTTGCTGCTGAAATTCGTCACCGTCCGCAGCTCCCAATGCAGCAGCTTGGTGAGAGGGCTGGACCTGGGTGGGAGAAGCAGCCCACCCATATTTTGGCAGTGGGGTTTCTCTTCTCCTTACCAGAAGTGTTTATTTTTAGACAGTTGGGAGCAAACAAGATCTCAGAGAAACACGGAGGACTCTTGGGCTCCAGTGCTTTTTGGAGAGCATCAGATGTGAAGACAGAGGTTAGACAGCTTCTGAGAAGCACCAAGTACCTCCAGCTTCAGCCCCTGCAGTCAGGTGCCCAGAGGTTTCTCACCTCCTGTCTCCTCTGGTGGATACAGAATTGGAGAGGGGAGATGAGTCCACAGGGGAAGCCACCACTGATGCTGCCTGGGTTTGTGTGTGATGGTTGCAGTGTTCGTGCAGTTTTGTTGACTCCTCCTAAACGTGCTCCAGCTGAATTCCCCCTTCTGCCCCTGGCTGCTTCTGCACCCTGGCAGGGGTCTGTGAGCCTCTGCACTCCATCCCCCGGTGTGGAATAACCATCAGGGAAACCTCAGTAGGGCTGGGTTCGGATGCTATGAAGTCCCCAAGCCGAGTATGTTTCTTCAGGGCATTTTGCAGCGCTGTTAGAAAATGGTTGTGCCTTGTCTAG
The DNA here is from genome assembly GCF_000699145.1 of Aptenodytes forsteri. NCBI lineage: Eukaryota > Metazoa > Chordata > Aves > Sphenisciformes > Spheniscidae > Aptenodytes > Aptenodytes forsteri. Next base: position 1,667,832 of record NW_008795936.1, read on the forward strand.
CACAGAGCTTTACTTTCCAGGGCTCTTGGGCATCCAAGGGGCCATAAATTCACTGATGATGAATTAACAAGCCCTGGAATTAAAAAGAGGGAGAGAAACGTGAGTGCAAATTGATTTTTTTTCACCTTTCCTTGTGTGCATGTGCTGGGCACAAGGATATAGTAGATTATATTACTAAATCTGCTGGGATAAGCAAAAAATTCAGTGGTGTCAGGAAGCTGCTGTACTAAAATGAAATGATTCTGCGGGACGCACGCGGCCAACCACATTTAGACCGATGGCTTTGGAGACTGGCTGATGCTTGATGGTCTGTTCTGAAATGCAGTCAAACCTGTGGCGATTAAACGAGACCCAGGACCGTCTTAATTCAGCATTTAAGCTTTTTTCTTCTTCCTTGGGGTCTGAGCTAGGCACGTGATAGGAATATTCATTGTAAGAAAGCCGAGCGCGAACAAGCCTGGAAGCGTAGTGGTGCGGATGATTGGAAAGGGGGGATTTCTGGTTTCTGGCACGCCGCGATGGCCCGTTTCAGCCGGGGCGCGAGGG
>NW_008795936.1:1668796-1679943 GCF_000699145.1 Aptenodytes forsteri
AGCCCTTGCTCAGGTGAGACCCCCGTCCCCTTCCGTAACCCCCAGCCCCCTTGGAGGGATGAGGCTGAGCCCCCCGCGCCTTGCGCAGGAGGAGGGATGCTCCCACCGGAGGTGGGTTGCCCGGTCCACGGCCACGCGTGAGCCCCTTTTCACCCCCATGGTGGCACCGTCCGGACCCCAGAGCCCTTTCCCGCAGGTTGGCTGCCCCATCGTGTCAAGCCGAGCTCCATTTTCCCCCAAAACAGTTTCCAGTGATTTTACAGCCACTGCTCTCCGTGGGGAGTTGGCCATCCCCTGCGAGAGCCAGATGAGGCTACAAAGGGATTTTCTCCTGGCGGTAACAAGCTGCTTTCAGTTCTCTTTCCGCCTGGGTTGGCTTGCCATAGGGGCCGGGTTGTTTCTGACACCTTGTGGCGCGATGCACGCTGGACTGCTGCGTGCCATGGGGTTTTTTTACGGTTAAGTTTTAGCAAGTGAACCAAGAGCAGCGCCTCTTCGGTGTTTCCCCTGCACCCCTTGCCATAGGAACTGTTCAGCTTTTGTCTTTCCACGGTGGGATTTCAATAGAGGAGGCTGAGACGCCGACGAAAAAGGGGGTCCTGCCTGTGAGCAGGGGTGCCTCGGTCCCCACATCACTACGCAGGGGGTCGGGTCCCGCTGTCGGGCAGCTCTGTGCGGCGCAGAGCTCTGTTCCCGGGCCGGGGATGCTGGAAAGGAGACGACACTGCACAGCTGGAGCCGGCTTTGGTGTGAAAGCAGTGTGCGTGCTGACTTCTAGAGAGCAGACTTTTCTCTCCTGCTATCGATCGCTTCTGTCTTGGGCACGAGCCGTGTGGTTGGGGGGGATTTTTGTGCAAAAAGATGAAGCCCTGAGTCGTGGAGAAGAGCTGTGAGCTGTGCAAGCATGTAAGGAGGTTTTGCATGTTGCAAAACATCTGTGCCTCGGGTTTGTGGCAGCTCTCCCTCCTTCCCCAGCTGCCAGCCGGGGTCCTGGCCACCACTGAAGCCTGCAGTGGGTACCCCAGCCCTGGGACGGGGCAGGGACCGTGCCCTCCCTGTGTCACCGGTGGGACGGAGGCCTTTCAAGAAGGAGGGTGGGATGCTCCTGGTGTTGCCTACATAGGTATTGGGTAATAGCAGAGGCAGCAACAGGGCTTGAAATGTCCTGATTTCATGCTGTTAAAGCAGTTACCTAAATAATAACCAGATAATCCTGAGCATGGGGCCTCCAGCCCAGGAAATTGGTATTAACCTAACGAGAGCCGAGCACACATGTGGAGAGGCTCCTTCCTGCTGCCTTGCCGGCCGGGGTGGCTGTCTCTTGCGGGGCACCTTTCTTTAGTAACATGCCTTCTGCCGGCAATCCAATTAATGCTGGCTCTAAGTAGGAAAGCCTGTATAAATGCTGGGCATTCGAAAGGCACCTGCTCTTGCACAAGTGTGCCAGCATAATTAATCCAACAGCCTAATCACTGGCTTGTCCCTCTTTGGGAGGATTTTGGGGTTTTATTTCAGAGCCGGGATCTTGCAGGAGCATGCTTGCTGTATTTTTATTTTTATTGCAATGTTGTTTAAAATGAATGACTTCCTTGAGATTTCAGATCTTTTAGCTGAGTTTTAGTTTTTGGGAGCTGGTGTTGCTAGTGAAATGTTGACTTCATGACTTTTCACCTTATTTTCCCCAAGCAGAGTGGTTGCAGCCTCAAAAATCCAATGTGTCAAAGAATGAAGCAGTGAGGAGGAGGTAATATGTGTATAATTAGGCGCATGTATTACCCAAGCATATACAAGGCTGGCTGTAACCCATGACAAGGCCAATGAGAGCAGTTAGCACTGTGTGTGGAGGTGGGGATGGAGCACGGATGTAGGCACAGTGCTAGTGCAGGGCTGGGAAAAGAAACCCCGGCCAAAATGCAGCAAAGCATCCAGGCTGCCTGGCTGTCTCTCAATGTGGGAAGGTGGGATCTGGCTCGGATGCAAGTAAACTGAGAATTTGGGCTCTGAATCCTTAAACAGGTTTAATCTGGACTGAAAGCCCCTTGGAGCACAAATTTGTTGATGAAGCGTTAGCACTCACCATTTTCTGGATAAAGCCCAAAGTGTGAAATGGTCCGTGTCCCCTCTGGTCCCACGGCGACTCCTGTAACCTGCAAAGCAGGCTGCTGTTCATGTGCTTCTTCCCCCCGCCCCCATTTCTTCATTTTAAATGTTGCTTGGAAGTCCAGTGCTCTGAGGGTGCTCACTGTTGGCAGAGCTCTCCGTGCTTGTATGGATTTGCTATCTCCTGCGCACTGCCCACGTCCCTTACAGGCTGTTGGACGCTCCGTGCTGTGGTTTGGAAATAGAAATGTGCTGGGAAGCACCTTGCAAGCTGTGAGGGAGTGGCTTGTAAAAGTTAAGGCGTGTTAGTATTATTGCCAAATACTGGTTTTTAAAGTAAGTCAGATGTTAAGGGCTACCGGTAAGTCAGCGAGTGGGAAGAAGCCTGTTGAAGGCAGGATGGGACCAAACTCATGCTGATAGCACGGCTGGCTCCTGAGTGATTCCTTCCAGGGATCCTGTCTGCTCCACGTTTGAAAAATGGTTTGAGCGAACCCATGCTGGCTCCGGTGTAGGAACGGCTGAGTTATGCCATCCACACCCTGCAAGTTACGTTCGTTTGCTTGTCTTTAATGAGCGATTATAAGAGATTATCTTTTCCCTTATTACCTGTTGCTCAGGTTTTTGGTGTGTTGAAAGTCTAATTAACCTTCCTGCAGGAATACTGATGTGGATGATTTTTCTTCTATTTTATCTGTGTGCTGGAGCTCCTCTTAGCATCTTTTTTATGGCTTGACGTCACGGCTAAAGCGCCCGCCGTGTTATCTGAGGTTTTGCTGGATGGGTTCCTTGCAAATGGAATGGGGTTTGGGTAGGAAATAGAATAACCAGTGGGTTGTTCTAACAAGAAGTGAGCAGGGATTGCCACAGGATGGCTGATGAAACTATTGGGTAAGGCCAAAAATATTTCTCAGTTTGCGTTGTTTTTCTCAAGTGTCTGGACATCTTGATTAGAAACATTATGGAAGTACTCTACTAAAAGTTCTCCCCGCAGAATTAAATAATCCTATATTAAAAAAATGCATGCCCCAGTAGCAACATAAAGCTGTAAAACACAGAACTGCCACCAGTACAGAGAAAAGCTCCTTGCCTCAGCGGGGACAGCCTTCCCAGAAGGTGATGCTCTGCTTTGCTGACCGCTAAGCAAATAAAGCCAGGAGTTCACAAGCAGGCTGAGGACATTTCCGTCCCCAAAAAAAAGATGGGGCTACACGTCCTTTCTGTGCCTTGGCACAGGTCCTTGCGCTGCATTGCCGTACCTCTCGGATAGGAGCTGCTGGGGTGGGTTTTCCCCTGTGGGGATTGCCTGCTTGATTCGGTAGGATTCAGGCTGCTGGGGAGAAAACAGAGCCATGGGTCACACGGAAACATGGTCATGGAGGTGGGACCTCTGGAGAGCATCCAGTCCAACCCCTGCTCGAGCAGGGTCAGCTGGAGCAGGTTGCCCAGGACCATGTCTGGTTAGGTTTTGAGTATCTCCACAACCTCTCTGGGAAACCTGTGCCAGTGTTCACCCACCCTCGCAGTAGAACATTTTTTTCTTACGATTAAACAGAATTTCCTGTATTTCAATGTGTGTCCTACCATGGGCCACCACTGAGAAGGGTCTGGCTCTGTCTCCTTTGCTCCCTCACATCAGGTGTTTATACACCTGATCCCCCAAGCCATCTCTTCCGCAGGCTAACCAGTCCCAGCTCCCTCAGCAGAGGTGGTGTGTGTTTTGTCCAAAATAAAACCATGCCCAACGGCACTGCCTTTGAGGAGAAGATGGGTAGAAGCTGCTTCTTTGGCCAAGAGGCAAGGGAGAGGCTTTGCATGCAGCCGTCCCCTTGCCCTTCTGTGCACAAAGTCTCCGTGGGGACAGATCATGCCGCTGGGATCTTGGCATGGCTGCAGGGTTAGGCGGGCAGAGAGAAAATACCCTCCGGAGCCGCCGGGATTTTTGAGTCTAAGTTAATTAGAACTGTTCCCACGTTAAGCTCGGAGAGGTTGGGGGGGCTTGCACAGGGTTTGGGGTGGGAAGGTGTGATGGGGAGCAGGACAGAGGGCTGCAGGAGCAACGGGGAGATGCTGTCTTTCATCCTCACAAATGGATGCTCACAGTTCCTCCATCCTAGCTGCTCAAATAATATCTGGTGTCTTTAGCAAAATCATGTGTCTGATGCCTTTGGTTTCATGGCAGCACTGCCTGGTTTGAACCATGGCTTGCGTGGTCAGGATGTTTGCTAAGGTAAAAAACTCTGACTGCCTTCCCATTCCCCCCTTCTCCGCTTCCTCCTCTCTCCCAGGCAGCACGTTGGGCTGCGAGAGGGGATGCCATGGAAATGGGCACTTTACCCTGCGAAGGTAAAAGGAGGCAGTGTGATGCTGTGGTAGATAATGCTGCCTTGCCTCTCCCCATCTCTGCAGTAACAACAACCCCTACGCCTCCTTCGGAGCCACACTGGCACGGGACGAGGAGCAGAACCTGTGGAGCACCCCACATGATGTGACCCACACGGAGGCGGACGATGACCGGGTGCTGTACAACATGATCGTGGTCAGGAACCAGCTGGACAAGGACTCGGAGGTGAGGCGGTGCTCTTCCTCACACTCAGGTTTCACCGTGGACCAAGGCTCAGTGCTTTCATCGGATGCTTTGGCAGTGCCTTTATTTAAGCATCCATTAAGCTGCTATAAAGACCCCCAAGTCCCCCAACATGGCTGATGTAGGCATCAGGTCCTCCCATCTGCTCCATCACCCTCCACATTTTATCCTATATCTGGTGTGGATGCATCTGTAGCTATCTCATCCCTGGGAAGCTCGGGGATGTCTCCAGCAGCTGAACCAGGAGAGACGCACTGAGCTGGGATGCACGATGCCCTGCAAGCACCTCTACCACCACCACCCGCAAACGTGTACTGGTAGCACAGGGACCCCCAGCTCAATTTCCTAGCTTCACAGACTGCTTTTTTGTCCGATGTTTCCCTGGTTTGGCCCTTCTGTGATCAGACTGGCATTAGCCCTGCCTGCAGTGGTGTTTGCCTGGCAATGGCAGCGCCTGGAGCTGAGCTGCTGCTCCAGTGACATGTCAAGTTAAATACTCCTCTAATGGGTTGTACGGCAATTATCGAGAAGCAGAGAACTGGCACAGCTCTTAGCACAGAAGGGAGAAATCATCACTGTTACATAAAGGCTGTTTTGCAGCCCTGATTTCCTTTGCTAAAGCACTTCTGCGCAAAGGAGATTTCAGTGGCCTGATTAGGAGCAGGCTGTAACAAATAGTGACACGTTTTCCCCTCTCTGATTGCTTTTAAGACTTCAAAATGTTTGCAGGAAAGCCTGGAGGCTTCACATTTAATTTCAATATGATCCCACTTCATCCAGGAGACCGCAAGACTGTAACTCTTGCTCCTGTGATAGTCCCCTTAAATCAAAAGCTAGCTCAGCTTCCACGAGAAGCCTTAAACTCCAGAGGTACAGCTCAGATCAAAATTACAATTTTTAAAACTTAAAATGACATAATGCTATCCTTGTATACAGTTGGCCAGAATCACCATTTAATGTTTGGGTTTTTTTGCTGGGGATTGAATTAATCGTGGTGTTTACAATAGGTGGTTTTGTAACAACATTTTCATGGCTGCACATAACCTTTACAGCTGTCGCAGCTATAACTGAAGATATCCTCTTCCCTCCCCACCACTGCTTTCTCTATCTTGCGATTGCTTGTCTTAGAGAAGACAGGAAGCTTCATCCAGCCCAAATTGGCTGAAGGAAATGAGGACAACTCCGTTTAGGGGGCTGCGCCGGTCCAGGGCTGTTCGGAGCTGGGTGTACTTCTGGGCAGCGCTTAAGCTCCTCATTTCAGTCCGCGCCCATTCGAGCGGCCTTTTAGCTTGATTTAGGGCTTGTTATGAGGCAGGCCTTCTAAAAGCTATTATTATTTATAAAACAGTATCATAAGTGGATGGGCTGCTAAAAAGACAGCTCCCTGGGCAAGGGAGCATTGTGTGTCAGCCTTGCTCAGGTTGCAGAGGAGAGCATCAGTTATGGGTGAGCAAGAGAGCGCTCCTGCACCCGCTTGTCCTAAATCCAATGTGCCTGCCTGTCCTAAACCCAGTGTGCCTGCTTGTCCTAAATCCAACGCTTTCTCCCTGCCTTCAGCTTGTCCATAGGGTTTTTGGCAGGTCTCAGCAGTCGCCTGTGCCTGCCAGTGAAAAAAGAAAGTACAAAGAGCATGGGGCTTCCTCTCCACAGCAAATGTAAGATCACATACCCTGGTTTCGTATGCAATGCAATTAATAAAAAAGCCCGAGGAGTACAACATCAGGCTGACTTTGAAGAAAGCCAACACATGATACACTTCATTTGAATTATGGCACAGTGCCCTTTGCAGCTAGTGATTGCCAACCTCCCTGCTGTCTCTTTTACAGCTAGGGAAACTGAGGCACTGTGTATAAGCCCAGCAAGCTGCTGCAGTTTCCAGCTGCAGCTTTTTCTGGGTGGCAGAACAGGGAGGGACTTGGCCAGCAAAGCCAACATTCCTGCGTTCAGCCCTGGGTGCCGAAATCTCTCCTTACTTCAGCAAGCATTTTAAAACTAGGCCAGATTGCGTTGCCCTCCCCTCCTAATCAGGCTTCAGCCCTGAGAGAGAGAAGAAAAGTCTAATTGCAAAATAGCACTGGGCTGCAAAAGCCATAATCTGCTTTGGGAGCTGCTCTGCTGCTAGGGTCCCCGGGGAGAGTGTGTGGATGCTGCAGGACAGGGGATGGAGGAACAGTTTCTTGTTTATGCAGGGCACAAGCGTTACAAAACCATAGGTCCTTTTTTTCTCTTGGTTAAAATCGGACTGAAAGGAGAACTAGTCCCTCTATTTCTGCTCCTTCATTTAACAAAGAAATTTCAGCGTGCTGTGCACTTACTGTATGCTTTGCCATTCCTCACCTTTATCTTTGTGATTTCCTAGCACAGGACTTTGGAAGGATCCCAAAGAGCAGGTCGCTCTACGTCATGTGTGTTTTATCTGTATGGCACCAGCTTGGCCTCAAACCAGTATCGCGTTTTTCTTAATCTGGCTAACCCACTTCTGTTTTCCTGGATATTTTCTTTTTTTTAAAATGGATGTTCATGTAGTGACAAGGTGCTGTGAGGTAGGACAGGAGAAGAGGTGGGCCAGGATGCAGCGGTGACATCGGCACAGTGCTGGAGGTCAGCGGGCATGGTCCATGATGGCTCTTTCCTGGCCTGGGCACCTCTGCGCCATGGATCGCTGTAAATCAATAAACCAAACTGTGTATATGAAGGGCCAGACACTCCGACACCAAGTGCACCCTGTAGCTCAATCAATTTTCTGCATGTTAGATCATTCGTGGTGGGGCTGCCAGCAACTCACAGTGTTGGTGTCCTCCCTTGGGGTCAGTTCCTTGCCCCCACCATGGGGCTCGACCCACACCCGATCCATGTGGAGCCGTTTCTTCTCCCTGCCCCCTTCTGATGGCCCTGCTCTGGGAAATTTGGCAGCTCCAGCCCAAACTTGGTGTGACCTTAGCTTGCATAAGGATGGCAGGGCTGCACCACCCTGCTCCTCGCTGAACCAGGGCAGCAAGCTCTTCAAAGTGAGCACTGTGACGTCCTGGGTGCACCCTGTTTCACACCCACTTGCTCATCCTGCTTGGTGCTGTGTGCTGGGAGTGACGGCTCATGGGGCCGTTGGCCGTGGTGGAACTCACTGGAGCACCCAGAGGTTGCCAAGCCTACCGTGCAATAGGTAGATGAGGCAAGATTCACTGGAGCCTCCTAAAACCATGAGGACTGAGCAACTTGCAGCTCTGCATTTCTCTCTGCTTGAGGCTGATGAGCACGATGTGCTTGAATGCACTTTCAGAAGCAAAGTGTGGGCAAGGGAGGGTGTGCACAGAGAAAACCAGAAAAGCTGTAGCTGAAGGGCTGGCTTAAGGGGGCTGGTAAAGCTCATGCAGCCTTTGGAGATCAAAGCTGTCATCAAAGCTTTTGAAGGCTGGGGTCAACTTTTCAAATATGGAAAAAGTGTTTTTTTCCTGCTCCTGCCCTGCAGCATCGTCGAACCTGTTGTGGTGTAAAGTAAAACCCCAAATCTGGAGATGAAATGAGGGCCTCTAGGAAAACAGGATGTTATTTAAGATGCTGCATAGATACAGGCCAAGTCACTGTTCCAGCACGTACCCTGCTAATGCAGAGAAAAGTGTTTTATGGGGAAGGGGGACTACTGTGCCTCCAACATTAACAGCAAGAGTTGGGCTTTTTTGGCTTATGTGCACAGTGTGGCAGGTGCCCCCCTCCACGAGAACCAGTTTGTGGTGGCCCTAGTGCCTCAATGTCCTCTGACAGGGTGCATGGAGTTACCCAGCCATGGGCAGAGAGCCTAAACTGTTGCACCAATACTGGCTTCAGAGAAGGAGCCAGGTTTAGGGCAGTTGCGCCATGGGTCTGTGAATAGAAACTAAAGGTGGGTTTTTGCATTATGATCGAGGAAAAAACACTGTTCTTATGGCTTGTTGTAAATGCAGTGTTTCTTTCTTCTTTTGGCTTATTTTCTTGGGGAAGGTGGGATCATAAACCCCGCTAGCAAAGGCAATTCCTCAGCCTGCATCTCTGCTGGGGGCCTGGCTAGCAGAGCTGCGCTGGCATGATCCTCCTGGCAAGCCCATTAATGAGCTGACAAGGCCTATTTTTCTGCTTCCTCCTGCTCTCCTACAGGATTATTCTTTTTTAAACACATTACAGAGAAGATCAGTATTGGGACACGCTGTTGCTGGGGCATAGAGAGGTGATGGGATTTGCCCAGGGTTGGGGATGCTGGTCAGGGATCCCAGAACTGACCCACTTAATACGTATGAAAAATTATTTATGAACTCCTGCATGCCCCTCTTAAAACTGAATCCAATTTAAGCTTATTCTAAGCTGAGATGTCGGTCGATGATTCAGTGTATGAGCGTGGATCTAGAGTTTGCATTTGCTCAACTTCTTCCAGTGGGGAGAGTTGCAGAGCCAGGGTAGGAGCATCCCTGGGTGTGGCGTGGTACCTGCCTGGACTAGTATTTTGCAGTCTTTCCCTGAAAACTCTGTTTTGACCTCATTTCCAAAATAACTCTTGAACAGAACGGTGACACCAATTGCTTTCAAGGGAATAAAGGAGAAGGTTTGGTAGAGGATTGCTTTGCCAATATGAGTAAAGCTACCTACTAATTAGGAAATTTCCATATGAGCAGGGATGAAAAGTTGGACAGTGCTTGCCTGTTCTCTTGGCGCATTTTTTCCCAGAGCTCTCGGTTATGTACCAACCTGGCTTATATTTCATGCCCAGCATTTCCTCACTTCCATTTGGCATTTGCAGATTTAGTATATCACACTAGAGAGTCCGGGGAAGTTTTCCAGGTAAATATTTGAAGGGCTGAGCGCTCAGAGGAGAGAGGCGGCAGGGTTTCCCTGCTGTTCCCAGGATATTCTTGACTCATGCACAAAGGGATTTCTCAAGCCCCCACTGGTATATGTTGTGCCCTGCTATGTAGGTTTAAAAGGGCAAAACTGGTTGCAAAAAACAGGGCCAGGAACTACAACCTGCTTTGGTTTCCTGTGGTTAATTCAGATTTTGGCAGAAGGGTATTTTTCTTAAAGGATTGATTTTGTATGCATTGCTGGGATGTCCCAGACCTGTAGAAACACCAAGGGGTTTGGTGAAGACCAGTCTCCCGCTGAACTTTCCCAGTACTGTGTGCAAGAAGCCTCCTCGCTGCTCCAGAAATTACATCTAACTAGGCAAGAGGCAGGACAGGGAACGAAGGTGCACAAGAAATGCAAAATGAAGCTAAGTTTTAGGAGAGAGCTGCTTGTCCCATGCCCGCACACAGGCTCGGACACCTTGCTGGAAGAGGTTCCAGGGGGGAGCTAGCCCAGGATGCGGCACAGAGGGCAGCCTGCTCCGGCCTCAGTCTGCCCAGGGCTGCCCAAGGACCGGCATGTCCTGTCCTGCATCTCACTGGTGCCCTAGTACGCCGCAGCGGTCTCTGTCACAGCCGCAGCAAGGGCTGAGGGAGAGCGGGGTTTGGCATGGAGCCCCGGCTGCCTGCCCTGGGGCTGCCCAGCAGCGGGTGCTGAGCAGCTTCGGCCTCATGATGCCACCTGACCTGACCAAACACTCCCTCTGCAGGTCACCTCTTGGTGACTCACGGGATGTGCATGGGGAACACCCTCCCCAAAGTCTCTGGTGTTGCCCATTCCTATGTGAAGATGCAGGGCTGGGCAGGCTTTGCTCTTCCTCTGCTGTGTAGTTAAAGGGAGATGCTTTTTAGAATAATTTTGGGGGTGGAAAGATGCTCTTAGCTTTATTTCCCGCATTAAAGCAACACAGAGGACAACGCCCTGCCCACAGCATTTGGGATGTCTCTGCTACAAGGAATCACCTGGGAAAACTCAGTGCTTTCTCAGGCTGATGGCGAACAGGGCACGAGTCCCTTCGAGAGCTCAGCCCAGAGCTGCCCATCCTCACCCTGATAATTTCTGCTGTCTTTAGTTGCTTTTCAACAATTGGCACCATGTGCAGCATCCTCCTCCCAGCTTTCTCTGGGGAAACATAAATACATTCAGCTCCACACCCAGGCAAAAGAAATACCACCAAAGCAAGAGGTCCCCCCTGGCATCACCATTAAGCATCATTTTCTGTACCAAAGCCTCTCCTTTGCACACTCCCCAAATTCTTCATCAACAGGACACTGTTAGAGGTCCCCTGGGACTAAATATGCACCGTATTCACTTCCATAATGCAACTCGGTAACTACGACGTACAAGAAAGCCATAACCTAGATTCCCTTAAAACAAAAATAGACAAGGGAGAACACCGTGCTGTTAATCCAGAAGAAATCAGGAGCAGCTTCCCTGCATGCTAAGCACTGCTCGCTGTTTAGCTTAGGGAGGAGTCTGGCTCGCTACCACAGGGGGGTAAATCCTTGCAGCCCTGAAAGCTGCTGCCCGGCAAGCTGTGTTTCAGGGAGGGGAGCATCTTTCCCACCCCCCCCCCCGCCCACTAATTCAG
>NW_008795936.1:1680487-1700521 GCF_000699145.1 Aptenodytes forsteri
CCTTTTCCCCCCCCCCCCCCCCCGGCTCACTAATTCAGCAGCGTGAAGCATGCCTGGAATCACAGCAGCTGTCTCGATTGATTGTCTGCATTAAAGCACTTGTTTATCTCCGCGGGAGGGCAGAGACACGCAGCTTATTTCCCCACCAGCATGCCCAGACTGGTTTGCTCTCCTTTCCGCTTATACCGTGGGGTCACAAGCAGGCTGAGATGTTTCTGAGGGATCCCTGCCAGTGGGGACCGTGGCACCGTGCGGCCTTTATTCTCTTTCTTTAAAACTTTCAAGTTTGCAATAAACTTCCCACAAAGCTTTAATACCATAAACCCCCTCTTTTCTTTTTCACTGAGAGGAGCTCAATTCCTAGCTCCTAGCTGGGAGAGAGTAGTCTTGTCCCTGCCTCCTTTCTCTAGCGAAGGGCTGAAGAGGTGTTTTGATGCCTTGCGCTGGCAGCCAGGTGCCCTCCTGTGCAAACAGAAAAGCTGTTTTCAAGTACTGCTGCAGTCAAGAGAGAAACGGAGCTCTGATCGGCAGAGCTGGTTCGTTGCGAGCAGCAACAGAAAGCTAAAAATGAAGGGGATTTTGCTCTCCGGGAGGACAAGCGGTGCAGAGCGAGTGGCTGTAGGCGGAGCTGCATTTCCCATGCTCTCCTGACCTGAATTCACCAGTGTCTTAATCCCACCGGCTGCTTCTCCCAAAGCATAATCTCCAAGGGATTCCTGCAGCTATCACTGAACAACAAGAAAACAGGCTCATCATTTAATTCTCTGCAGTCGTGGCACGTTGGCCAGGTTCAGGAAAAAAACACTAAGAAATCTCCAACTCTTTATTGAATCAAGTCAAATCTTTAAGGCACCAGGTATCAGAAAACCAGTGGGATTCCTAAAGCACAGCCTACTTTCATGGATATTGTTCAACCCCTTTGAACCCAGTGTGTCGCATAGGAAAATCCCAGGGAGATGGCACTGATGAACACCTGTTTATTCTACAAGAGTCCATCTATGTAATCTGTTGCTGAGAAATTAAATTAATTAAGGTTGTTAGTGCAGGGAAATTATCTGAGTGATGTTCTGACCCGCTGTGTGGATGCTTCTGTAAATGCATCCTTTTCAGTGTGTGCATTGATTAAACTCAGCTAGGAAAAATACTCCTGGTTTTCTTGCAGAATACATGCATTTCCACAGGAATGCATACTGGTACAGATGTGTTTAATTGTGCTGGTATAACTTTAATAAATAACCTCAAAACCTTCCCCTTTAGACAGTGTCCCATTATGCAGATACAAAGCTTGAGGTCAAGTGTAAGGATTTAAGCTGTATAGTTAAGTGAGGCATTAACTGCAGCAACTGGCCTCACCAAGAATAGTTATTATGTCAAATGACTCCAGCTCAGACCTCAACCATCCACGTGCATCCCTCTTCTCTGCTATTTAAAAAAGGGTACCCCAGCCTTTAAAAAAAGTCTCTTTTTCTTGTTTTCCAGTACTTTTGAAAACCTGCCTACTCCAGTTAAATGCCAAACAGAGGGCTGAGCAGTTTGGAGAAGCCACTGTATGTGTGGCCAAACTGAGAGCAGTAACTTTTTTCCAAACTTTTAGTTTCCCTTGGGCTATCATCAGCTGTAAGAAAATGTGCCATGCCAGTTTAACTGCAAGGATATGAAAATAAGGTGTTGCAATAGTTTATAGAAGGTAGTTATTAATACCTAGTTGTGCTTTCTCAAGCTGTGAAAGGCCGAATAAGGCATTCTCACAACCTCAGGTTTTGATACTAGCAGGGGTGTCAAGGTTTGGGGTAAAGGGCTTTGGACCAAAGAGACTGAAGTCTCTCAAATGAACTACATTTGGAAGTTCATGTTGTTCTCCAGCCTAGGACAGCATTATAATTTCCAGCACAGAGCTGGAATTATATTCTGTCTGACCGAGGAGACCACTTTGGTAATCAGCAACGCCTAAGCTAGATTCTGTAATCCAATTTCAAGGTAACTGGAAGCCTGTTTTGTACATGCAGGGAAGATACAGAGATGCTGTACCAAATGTTAAGCTAAAATATTCTACGCTCGTCAGTGTAATTTCTTCCAGGGGCAACAGCAGCCTGGCCATCAACCTTCACACTGATCCCTCAGTGCCAACATCAACAGTTCAACTCTGGCTCCGTTTCTAAAAGCTGAAATTCCTAGAAAAGCAGCAGAGACCTCCCCACATGCAAATGACTGAGTATCTCTTATCCCTTTGCTTTGCAGGAATGGCAAAAGCTCAACTATGATATTTATACCTTACGGCAGACCCGAAAAGAAGTGAGAAGCAGGTGGAAACACATTTTGGAGGATTTAGGTAAGCTAGAGGACAAAAGGATGTCATTTTTGTGGTACCGAGTGAGAGGTCCCATGATGGTTCAGGATGGGAACAGCTCCACAAAATCAGGCTGGTAGAGGAGAAAGGGAGGAAAATAAAACAAGGTTGCTGAGCAATGCTGTCAGGTAGCAAACATGGCAGCTGAGAGCCTGCGGGAGACTCCCCGGAGCTCAGGCACGGCTGGGAGGAGATGGGGCCACCGTGTCTGCAGGAACATCAAAAAGCCCATGAACCACCATCAGCGGGAGAGCCTTTCAAGCCCATAATAGCATGCACACTCATCCATTTCAAGCTTCCTTGTGGAAACTTAGCAGGGATACCTGGGAATTCACCCTGTTTTTTTCTAAACAAGATAAGCAGGGCGAAATAAATATTCCTTTCAGATTTGAAACACAGATACATCTGTTTTCCTTCCTTAGCCCATGCCAGCTGATCAGAGCTAAACCACCCATTTCGTCTGCTCCTAAGTGAATTTGAAATGTTCTTTCATCAAATGAAATTGCTCAACAGTGACCCTCCTACTCCTGCTATTTCCTAGCCTGCAAACAGTGAACTGCACCCACCAGTCCTGTGTGCTCAGCTCTGCAGGAGCTTCTCTGGAGAAGGCAGTGGCGGGTGTGACCTGATTTTCCCAATTGCCTTGCACACAGCATGTGACACTCAGGCCAAGGAGATGGGCCGTGCTGGCACATCAGCTCGGTGACTTGCATCATGCCTTGGAGGTGGTTGGGAGCTAATGAGAGGAGGATGTACGAGTCCAGCATACTTGTTGGGCTGTTCAAGGATATTATCACTGGGAGCAAAAGAGATGGGTATCATCTCAGCCGCTCCTGCCCTACCTGCCGTTCTGGCATCTGGATGGGAGGAACATTATAAATTCATAACTAGGTATCAGCATTCATCTTCACCCAGGTGCTTGCGCAGCCTCTACAGACCAAACATGGGAGGGATCACTTGACATCCTTACATCTGTTACTGCATGTTGTCAAAGGCTCTCCCAGTCATCTCCCTCATGTCCACAATGGCTCTGGAGCTGTTTTGCAAAGGGTGGAGGAAGCTCAAGGCCAGGGATCATTTGGCCTTAGCGAAGCTAGATGTGCAACCAGATGTGAAACCTGCTATCTTTTGTTATCTAGACCTGTGCTTTAATCATAAGACCACCACTCTTTCCCCATAAGTATTTTCAGGTGAGACGCATCACCGCCAGCTCCCTGGAGCTGAACAAAGAGTTAATGGTAGCCATTACATTTAAAGATCCCTGCATTCATTCTTGTCCCCCTTTCCTTCTCTGGATACCCTTCCTATAAGAGATGCTGACAGGAATAATTATCCATGCATTCATTACTGCCGCAGGTTTTTTATCACTGTTACCTCCCAACAACATACAGGCGTAGTCGCTGGGGTGCTCAGGAAGCCCCACCAGCCCTGAAAGCTCTGGCAACATCAGGAACATGCAAGAGCTGAATCAGCACCCTGGGTGTGGACGTTAATACGCCTTCTCTGGAAAACTAGCAACAAACTTGCTCTGAATGGGTTTATGGGTTTTTCCCCCACCAGCAAGCTCATACCTGCCCCAAGTGCAGACATGGAGTGTGCCTCAAGGAAACGCTAGTTTGTTTTAGCAAGTAGGGAATGCAGCAGCCCAAGGTGAAGGGGGAATAAGGAACCTTGCAAGAGCCTGGAGGGCTCAGGGATGACCCTGCTTGCACGTTTGACTCGTTTCTGTAACACATCTCTTTCCCAGGTTTCCAGAAGGAAGCGGACTCCCTCTTGTCAGTGACCAAACTCAGCATCATCAGTGACTCCCAGAACATGGGCAAAGCCCGGGACATCCTGTTAAAGCTCTCCGAAGAGACAAACATCTTCCCGACCAGCTGGGAGCTTTCTGAGCGCTACCTCTTCGTGGTGGTGAGTAGCTCCAAGCGTGCCTTCCTCCCCGCAGCCGCCATCTCTGCAAGTGAGATCAAATGAAGGGGAGCGGATAGGTGAACTGCACCAGAGGACGTTCAAATACATGGTGGCATCTGGGGTGTCCCCATCAGGTGTTGCACTTGTAGCTTGGCTGTTCAGCTTCCTTGGAAATGTCAGTGCTGTAGTACCATAAATTTGCCCCCAAAAGTTCCTTTAAGGCTGTGCAACTGGGTGCTCTTGCAGCCTGTTAACAAAGTGAGAAAAGGTTAGACATAACGCCTGGCTTAACCTGAGAGCAGCTGTGGGGGGAGGACCCTGACCAGGGAGCTGCCCAAAACAGCCTGTAGTGACTGCAAAATCCCTTGCTTTGGCAGGATCGGCTCATAGCTCTGGACGCTGCAGATGAGTTCTTCAAGATGGCCAGCGTGGTGTATCCAAAGAGACCCAGCGGGGAGAGAGTGGATGATAGCCAGAAGGCCCCGCAGTGCATCTCTGCTGTGATGCCCTGAGGAACGTGCCTTGATGGTGCGAGATGGACAGCGGGTTTCTTTCCCTCCGGGACCAGGCTCCTCTGCCGAGGGGTTAGCACAAGTAGTGCCGCTCCTTGTTTTCCTGCAGAGAAGCAAGTGGGCTGGATGGAGCAGAGGGAGGAGGTCAGCGAGCCGTGCCCCATCAGGAAGGCGCAGGAAGGCGGACGCTGGCCCCGAGGTGCTCCCAAGCAGAAGGGAGCAAGAACTGCTGTAGCATAGCCCCGGTGGGAGACCGCTAGCCTAGTAGTGTATGCCATAGCCACGAGGGGAACCTGCCGCACAAGGCATTGCTAGCAGTAGCTGCAAAAGTTGAGATGCCTCTAGTTAAAAGCACTGCGAGGAGATCCATGTTTCCACCTTCCGCTGGTACCTGCCACTGTCCCCTCCCTCGACCCTGCTAGCCAGGAGGACCAGCGAGGAACGAAAAATACCTCAGTCGTCTACAACTCCATGACATTTCTCTGTGCGCTGGTCCTCTTCCTCATCCCCAGCCCGTGGCAGCCCCACCAGGCAGGTCCCAGGGGATTTGGCAAAGAGGCAGGAGCAGTGCATAGTCGGGAGAGGAGTTAGCGCCAGGCGGCAAAGCCTTGGAGCAGTGTCGCAGTTGGGTGCTGTATCCCCTGCCATCAGTGGTTTGAAGGTGTTTGTGTTGGGGGGTGCTCAGCCTGACATCTTAAAAGAAGGTAGATTTTAGGGAGGTGCTAAGGTCAGACCTGCTGAGAATTTGGCTCCTGTAATATCCTCAGATTGGTTTCCCAACATCTTAATTAATTTCTGAAAGTTTTGGTCTTAATTGCATTAAAACCCCCCCAATATAAAGCTGCATGTACTGTCAATGTATACCCTCCCTGCTGTTAATGAAGATTTTTAATGAACACCCTTGATATCTTGGGGTTTTGTCTGGTAATGAGCAATAATTTTAAAACACTGGATTTGATCTTTTAAAAACAAGTGGAAGTTCTTCACTGATTAACACGTGCTGCTAATTGGCCAGTTGAAAATGCTGGTTACACAGAACCTCCCAAAATAGCAAAACAGAGCTTTTATTTGTTTATACCTACAGTGTTTGAAATACATATATATATATATTTATTAATTGTTTCTGTTTGTCAGTCTTCCTGGGAAACATTTTTGTCAACTCAGGACATCAGTGAAAACTGAGTTTAATAAACAAAACACATACAGTGTTTAATACATATATATATATATTTATTAATTGTTTCTGTTTGTCAGTCTTCCTGGGAAACATTTTTGTCAACTCAGGACATCAGTGAAAACTGAGTTTAATAAACAAAACACATTACAAAACCAACGTTTCTTACTCTCTCTGTAACCCTATTCAGGCAACAGCATTTCTCTGGACTGCTGATAGCAAAAGGGCTGGGGTATTTGTAGAGCATATGTCTCTGCAACCTGTTCTCTGTACAGTTAAAATTGCCCGTTGACTTGCAAGAGTAGGGTTGTTTGCCAGCCTAAGACCAAAGTCTTCATAGGAGATGATGGGGATTGAATTTAATTTCAGTGGGATTTGGAGCTAGGTGCCCAGTTCCCATTGATTTTTTTTTAAGCAGAAGTTCAGCTGCACTTTGGAAAACCTCCGATGTTTTTATAGAAAACAAACTTCGGTGCGTGGTGTCTCCAGGGTTTGATTTGAACAAACTGTTGCAGAACAGAGATCCTGCGGTCCGACGAACACCATGCCAAAATACATGACACCACCCGAAAGTCAGCCCTTGGGATGTTATCACTTTATACTACTACGTGTTACATAAAACCACCTGATGAGTTTCTAAATCTTGTGGGTGAGAAGAAGGGATACCTTGTTAGCTGTGGTGCTGCTTGTTTGGGCGATGGAGGTCACTGTTAAGCAGTGCCTTTGCAGAAACACCCCTTGCTGTCACTTGTAGCTGTGAAACCGGTTCTGATGTCAACAAAATGTAATTTGTTGTAACTTAATAGGACAGAAACTGCCTAAAAGAGACAATAATTAGGATCTCTGAATGAGTTTAGCTACTGAAGTAAGGCCCTGTGCGGGGGAAGCACTGAGTTTCTGAGCACAGCCACAGGGAGGAGCAGGAATTAACAGCAGCATCGGATCAGAGTGGAGCTGCTCACTTCTGCACAGCAGGGAGGAGTAACCAGGCTTGCGGACTTGTGCATCAAATTATGTACTGATCACAACATGAACAGAAAAAGGTCTGTCAGTCCCAGCACTCAGATAAAACTGGTCATGGGGGAACCTGCAAATATTGCAAAATAGCCTTTGGTTAAGTATAAGGATGCAGAACTTCTAAAACTCTGCGACTTGAAAAATTACAGAAACCAACAGAAATTGTTTCCATAGCGGTCCAAGCTCAAGTTAGTCCTTCTGTTCATCTCAGTAGGAAGTGCCCTGTCTTTCGTGCACTTGAGGTAGAAGACTGATAACTGAATTTCAGTTAGTAAAATGAAGAGAATAATTTGCCTTTTCTAATTTGCATAGAAATTACCAGGGAGATGCACATCTTTAACTTTTGTTTTGCTCAGATTTGGGCTTCCTCTGCTGACAGGAGAAGAAAACACGGCTTAGTTTGTCTCCAAGCAAGCCTTTGGCTGTGTCTTGGGGACCAGCAGTAGAGGACCCTCCACCTGGAACCCAGAGACGGCACACGCTCACCATAAGGTTCAGATAACTGCCCAGTTGCCTATTGATACTGGCCTGCCAGAGGTGTTTAAAAGACATATTTAGGCTCTATCACAGGAAAAGTTACCCACATCTATACAGCAGATATGGTGGGACTATCCTGTTTAAGGGCAAGAACAAAGATGGGGAAAGAAGCACAAACATCTCCCAGTGAAACTCATTCTAGATTTTGGGCAAGTTAAAAATCCCTGGCAGGTGAAAGGCTCCTAGGCAGCACTTGCATTTTGGGTCTCAAATTGAGAACGTGAGATTAAACTGAGGAGATGTTCAAATGGTAAAAACAAGTCAGACACACAAAGTTGAGCATCACACCCTGGAACTGTTGCAGCACAGACTAAGTGTCATAGGCCCCTGGGTGGACAGGCTGCCTCACCAAATGGACCAGAGCACCTCATTTAGCAGTGAATTCCTCTCCATTGAGAAAGACGGAATAAAGATTTCATAAAATATATAAATCTCAAACAGCATCCAAGACAAAGGCTCCCTGGTGATGCTGCATCACCGATATGGTCCTGGGTGGAGGGAATTCATCCCCCAACAAGAGTGATTACCTTCTTCACTAGAAGCAAGTTTGGATTTCTCTCATTTGATGCATCACCCAGACCTCTATGGTCTGGAATGACAGCTGCCATTCAGATGGGCTTGAGTCTCTCATATGGCCTGTATCACGCCTGGAGGCTTGTACAGATGTCTTTGACGTCCTACAGGTCTCAGGTACCACTAGATACCTGCATGTGGGAAGCCAAATCCTGCCCACGCCCAGCGAAGCCTGCCAGCACCCACCTGGGAAGCGGTGGCTGTAAGACAACTCAGCAAACACCAGATGCCACTGTTCCCTTAGCCATGCTGCGGCATGCTGAGGGAAATCACGTTTACAATGCAGGGGAAATTTTTCCAACCTTTTCTTGCATGCATCAAGTCTCTCAGGCTGCAAGAACTGGTTTTCTGTTAAAGGTTGGGGTTTAGATATTTCATAATTGCTCTGGTGCTTTCCAGGAGACAGTGGTGAGCCCATCTCTCTTTGAAAGGTTTGCAGGGCTGGGGCCAGGAACTCTGCTCCTGCTTGGAAGTACCACTCCGTGTGGGGCTGGCTGCTGCAGGAATTAGCATGTTCATGAAGAACATTTATTTTCCTAAATAGAGGGTGACTTTGGCACCCCTTCCTTAATCAGGAAAGGAAAAATACCAAGAATTCTTTTAAATGAGCAACATGAGAGGGTTTAAAGTACATCTGTGTTCACTTAGCTTTCAGATATTTTTTTTTCTCAAATGAACTTTGTATTTAATATTTCAACTGGAAAGAAAGAAAAAGAAAAGGACATTTTTCATCCATCCATAATCCACAGACATGCGCCACTTGGGTTTCCTTTTCCTAAGCAGACACAACCAGCACAGTCCACATGATAACTTGAAACAGATAACCACTGGGTATGAATCAGGGTAGCTTCTCCGAAGTGAGAAATCCTGATTTATACCAACTGATGGTCTAAGCTTTGTCTTCTACCAGCACCCGTTTGGTTATTTCAGACACTGCCTGTATCAATCAGGCTGTTGAGCAAACCTGGAAAAATACTTGTGCCTAATCGTTGGCCAATATGTTGACTTAACAGTAGCCGAGCAAAGTATTACAGTTTTTTGGGTCATGGGGAGCAACACTGTAGGGTTCCCTTCCTCTAAATTAGAGCTAGGAATTAGGTATGGTGCAATTGCCATCTGTAATAGAGACCAGCTAGAAACAAAAATCAATTTACAGACCATCTTGACTGTGCATGCGCACACACGGTTTCTTCTTTGTATTCCAAATTTTCCTAGGACATACATCATGAATTTGGCAGGATGAGAAAAAAAATCGTGGTGGAAATTCAGCTGTGATCTGTAAGAGAGGCAGAAGGTGGCAGTGCAGGTGTTTGGTAAAGGCTGGAACAGCAGCAGGGGGAGGAGATGGGAGACAGTGGCCTGAAAGGAGTCAGGCTTTCCATTTTACTTGCTATGGATGTAAATCACACAGTCAGTTCTGATAAGTAATGAGAACGGACATGGGAAAAAAACCCTGTCATCTTTTAAATGTCAGCTATAGGAAAAATTACCATTTCAAACCACTCAGTTTCAATCATTTCTAATGTTAGGAATTCCAACGCTTACATACTCTTCCTGGAGGGAAAGCATGTACTTTTCTAATCTAATGAGGATCAGTAACGTTGAGTGACTTACCACAAAATAGCTCTCCAAAAGCATTTCTTTGAAGACAAACAACCATTTTTGCATGGGGAGTCCTTGTTAGGCAAGTTATGGATTATCAGAAACATTTCTTTGGCTTACAGACTGCAGATCTTGCAGACACATCCATAGGGGAGCTGCCCTTGCACAAGGGAGGCCATGGAGAAATCTGCTCACTGGCCACTCCTAAATGCCCCAAGCAAAGGCTTGCATGGCCAAAAGCTCATCTTTTTTTTCTATCAGTTGGTCTAATGAAACATACCACTTCTCCCCATAAGCTTTATCCTTACCCTTTAAGGAGAACAGTCATTTTTCAAAGCGGTAATAAATTCAGGTGACTATTTTGTCTTACTTGGATTAGGAAAGGAAGACGGAAGATGCCATGGAGGCTGTGGGCACTCTTGGCATGATAGGATCCCAGCAGCATTAAAATAAACAGATTTAGGCAGCCAAACTAGCAAACAGCCAAAGAGGTAGAGCTGTATCAAAGCAAAGACAAGGGGGCAGCAAATGGAGGCAAATAGGCACAGCCCGGCCACTGCCCAAGAAGAGGAAAGAGTATTTGGCAGGTGGAGAAAGTTTTGTGCAATGGGTACAGCATCACTGCCAAAATTTGTTGTGATGGTGCGGCAGAGTGCGTCATCTGGGTAGCACCAGCAGGATGAAATGTGTTTGTGTATGCCTGAATAACCATCCTTAAAAACCCCGTTTGATGATAGCTCACCAGCAGATCAGAAAGAAGAGATATTTATGAAATGATGTGTTACCAAAAGTTTATCCTTTCAAGAGTGGCAACTTTATATCTGTTAAGCTGCGGGGATTCTTTCCATTGGCTTGAACTGGGTTTGAGTCAGTCTTCGGAGACACAAACACTAGGGCAAGTCCAGACACCACTGAAGTCAAAAACAAAACTTCTGCCAGCTGCCCATCTATTCCTCTTCCGCATTAAAGCCTCAAAAATATCAAGTAAGGTTTCTGAAAAGACTTCCATAGTGATGAGAGGATCTACCTGTATGTGTCTGGAGGAAGAAAATAAAGCCCAAACCATTTCTCATGGCCAAGGGATCACAGGGAAAATTCAGATTGGAGGAGACCTCAGGAGGTCATCTCAGCCAACCTCCTTCTTGCTTGAAATAGTCTCTCCTCTTTCGAAAATGGCACGAGCAACTTGTATGGAAAACATTATTGGCATACACAGTATTTCACCTACTTCAAAGACATAGTGGTTGGTACAAAGGAAATCTAAAACTTTTTTTTTTTAATTAAAAAAGTGAAATAGAAGATTTGTGAAACTCAGCTGGAGGGCAAGTTTGGAATGAATGAATCCCTCTATGAATCTCCTTTGATACCGCTGTGTTATCAAGTGACCAGGGCTAGCTTTAAACATGCATTTCCATTCTTCCTTAGGTGAAGGAGCCAGATAGAGGAGTGATGGGAGCCCGGAGCCATGCAAGGTGATTCACCCTGCCTGGGACATGCCCAGCGGGGTGCTCTGGTTAGCAGGGAGCCAGTACCACCAGCAGAGTCAGCAGTTCCCAGTGAGCCATTTGGGGATGAAGGGGGAGGGAGGGAGGGAAGGGAACGGTGTTATCTTGGTGATAGGGAGTTGGCCTAGGATTTGGAAACTCAATTTCCATTCCCAGAGCTGCCTCATCTCTGTCTGCCCTTCAGGTCATCCAAGTGCAGGATGGGGAGGTCGTACCTACTAGAGCTGATGGCAAAATGGTCTTCCTGCACTGGAGGAATTGTCAAGGTCTTGATATTTCTGCATCTGTCTTCAAGCAAAACTTTAAATATCTCTAAAATGTTCACAAGCCTATTATCCAAAAGACTCTGCTATAATAATTTCAAGATGTTTTGCTTCAATTTTGACTTTTTTTTAATGCTCTCCAGCTTTTTAGTATAAGCCAAATAAAGCATTGTTTCTATCAAAAAAATAAAACTTCAAATCTAGATCACAGCAGTGCCTTTGCAAAACTTTATATCTCTAAAATGTTCACAAGCCTATTATCCAAAAGACTCTGCTATAATAATTTCAAGATGTTTTGCTTCAATTTTGACTTTTTTTTAATGCTCTCCAGCTTTTTAGTATAAGCCAAATAAAGCATTGTTTCTATCAAAAAAATAAAACTTCAAATCTAGATCACAGCAGTGCCTTTTAAAGCAGTGCTAAGACAGTTGGGTTTTTTTAATTCAGGGGAATACCTATTCCCACAAATAGTTTCAGTTCTGATAAATCAGCATTTCCAGACAGAAAACTGGTTAGTTTAGTTTTGTTTTAAATCCTAACCCTGCCTAATACTTAACTCCTTGTTGTGAACTGCTTTGAGATCTACTAACAAAGTGTGCTGCATGGCAGTTAGTAGTATCGTGGTTATTTTTCAAGTGGAAATTACGTTTCAAAACATAAGGGAAGGGCATCTTTTAATCATTTTGACTATGTTTAAGTGAGATCACCAAGAGAGACTATAGCTCTGCAAAGGACATGTGCAGGCATGCCTAGGAATTTGGCTTGCCTGCAGTTTATCTGTCCCAATTAAAGGCAGATGCAGCCTTTCGCTTCCATGAACGTTTATGAACTGGCAGATCTGCTGAACAGGGAGACAGTTAATATATAGCAACTGGCCCTGAACTAATCAGACACACGCTTTTACAGTGTTGTTTGGCTTTAGCTTGCCCAATTGCATGAAGATTTTCAGTTTTCCTTCCTACCTCCTTGGACAAGATGCAGCACAGAAATGACCCAAGTTTGGGTAATCATGTAGTTTGCAGTTTGTGTCACTTCTTCGAAGTCTATGACAAAAGCGGGGAATTACAGGATGTGCCAAGTATCAAAGTGGCTTATGCTCTAATTCTGCTTTGCAGAAGAAAAGGAGCTTCCCTGAAGTACATGCAAACATACCGGGAATGGTGAATGGTTTGGAAAGCCCAACAGATACTTAAATCTGCCTCTTGCTTAAATATTCGAGGAGTTGCACTGGACCTGCACAACCATTCCCGTGCTCAGATGCTTAGTGCTATCTTGCTGATGAACACACCAGATGCATGGCGAAGCTGCAGCTCTGATGAAATGAGTGTACCTACGTACCTGGGTCATTGCACAGCAGGAGAAAGCGAGACCCAAGTCAACTGCCCTGCAGCCCTGATGTCTCCCATAAGCTCAATTCAGCCCGGACACAATTCAGAGGTCAACACGGTCACAAACGCAGCATCCTCTCACTATTACTTGCTCCTTGTACAGCAGCAGCACACAGAAGGCTCAGTTTCAAAAGCTTGTATGGGCAATTGGACCGGCTGCATGGGTCCAGCCCCCCTGGTTGCAAGCCATCGCAAACCCTGCTAGACAGACGACGGACAAGCAGAATGTTCAAAGGTAAGCTGAGCGCAGTTTTTGCTCCTATACTCATAAATACCACTTGCTAATATTAATTTATCTTTAAATTATATGTATGTGCTATCTAAGGTCTCAAGAAGTTTAACGGAAATGCACATGCCTCATGCTACTGCAGAGCATCTGCAGGATCAGAGCAGTGGTTTCTTTCCTCCCCAGCCTTTATTTTTCTTAAAACTGACAATTTACATTACTAGTTATAAATACCAGGGCTCGTTTTTCAACCCATTGCCTGTTTTCAGATTCTTTCCTTACATTTTATTATTCTCATTTCATGTTAGGTTTGCCATTACATGTTTTCTACCTTTGAAGCCTTACCTTTCACACTTCCTAGTTTTTATTATTGTAAACCTGCACATTTTAAAAGTTAATGAAGTGGTAGGGGGCTGACTGGGAACAGGACTGCCAGACATCAGCGATTACCAGGCTTTTCCTATATTTAGAGCAAGATGTAACCATGAAACTATGTGAACTGACAGTCAGCAAACCTACAGCTGTACTGTGAAATACGTGGTACAGACGTAACCCACAGCCTGGGACTGAGTCTCCCACACACCGCACTAAGCTGAAAGACTTGCTAGAGATAACAAAACTCTATCCTTTTTTAATAATTCATGCAAATACAGCCGTTGACTTCAGCAGAGAGAGCTCGAGGCTTAAATCTGGGAGGGCTGGTAGTCACCGTGCAGTTTCTAAGTAAAAATAAACACATTTCTCTACACTGAAGAAGGATCATCCAGAAGAGGAGAGTGGTCCACACCACCCAGCTTTTCATTCCTGTGTTTGCAGCTACTTTTGGAGATGCTATTCTCCATTTTTTCCATTTCTTTTACATTAAAGACTAGTTGCACTTGGTGAACTAGCATTGGATAAAAAGGTAGCCTTCAAGGAGGGGAAAAATATAGATGAGCAAGCTGGAAAGGGATGGCAACGATCTTGATGCCGTGAATAGTTTAACATTGGTTTTCCCTTGCTAAGCTACAACTATGAGAACTAGCCCTGCAGGGCAATCTCCTCCAAATACACAAAAGGACAGAATACATCCATTTAATCGTACAATCTTGCATGGAAAGGGGGTTGTACATGCAGGGAACAGCAAATTGTGGGTAAAGAAGAGGTCAGCATGGATGTCTGTGACTAAGTTGTAAACACACCTGATTGAAGCAGTTTATCTTCTTGCTTTAAGTGCACCAAACGCTATATTTCACTTGGATTCCTTTCTTAAACCCCTCCTCAGTTCAGCGGGATGTCAGCCTGCATCCCCCAGGCCAACGGAGCACCATCACTCACGGCAGGCATAACCCTCAAGATGTTTCTGTAGCTTCAAAGGTTGGTGAGCAGCAACAGAACCCTCAAGATGTAGCTTCAAAGGTTGGTGAGCAGCAACAGGGTGTGAGAATACCCAAGACTTCATGTAACAGGGTTCCCAGAATGCCATCCCATCAAATTCCTTCCTATCCTGCAGTGAAGATGGATGTTGCTCAGGACACAGCCCTCTCTCAACAGCTTTGGCAAGCTCTCCTGGGTGAAATCAACTCTCCAACCGATGCACAAATGCAGGGGTCCACGCCCTGGAGTATGCTCACATAAATCACTGCAGCTCTGCCAATTCCAGGTGTCTCAGGACCTGGCCCCAAACACTATTTGTACAATTTCTTCCGTCCCCGACTACCTTTGAATGATTTGTGTCTTCTGAAGATGCAGAACTGATTTCATCCTGGGACAGGGCAGTGGCTCCCTCTGACAGCTGGTGACCTGTTGCCTGGGTTTATATGTGATATATGACAGTGAGGAGCGAAGGGCATTTGCTCCGACTCTCACATATTAGTCTTCAGTAAACAAGGGGACGGAAGCAAACACGCGCTTTCCTAACTATTAACTTTTCAGTTTGAATTTATAGCACTTGTTACAGCTTTTCTGAACGATTTTTCACCCCAGGAAAAGGCAGATGTGATGTTTTCACAGGCTGCATGTAGTTTTTGCTTGTTTTGCACTGCGCAGGTCGGCACCTTGCTCAGCCAGATCACATGGGGCTGGAGAACATCAGTGGGTACAACCAGTTTCTGCCATTTCAGTCGAGGTTTTTATTTAGTTTTAGTCTTCTTTAGGACCACACGCCTGCTGTGAGAGGAAAGAAAGATTCCTTGTCAGGCAGAGGTGAGCATTTAGGCAACATAGTTTGATGGGAGAGCTGAAAAAAACCCCCAGGACCCTCCATTTGCCCACCCTGGAGCACAGCAGTCTCTCCATAAAAGACTTTGGGAAGAGGAGGGGGTAGCAGGCAGCTGTCTCCTTCTACCCTTACAGGCACTAGCCCCCTCCTGAGCTCATATTATTCTCTATGAAAGACCCTATAAAAGATTAAATTCAGGCTATCTGTTCCTATTTGTATTCCTCCTGTGTACTCCTTTGAAGCATATTTTAATTCTCCCTTTTCCCCAACCTCATTTCAGCTGGTGGTGCTGGAAGGTATTTAAAGTTACAGCCATATTCCCTGGGGTCACCATGAAAGACATTAGGAAAAAAAAAAGGAAAAAACCCAGAAAGAAAGCCTGAGTCTGTCTGATGCACAGCAATGCTTGTATTTCAATTACAGAGAGCGAGGGGCCAGACTCAACAGTCTGAGACAGGGAAAGGAAGAATTATGTTGGAAAACCAGACACCGAAGCCATAAAAGAGCGACTGCCTGTAAACGGCTAATCCAGTTAACAAAGCAGGCAGGTGGCAACCATGCTTTCGATCCGAATCGAGTGACAACATGGCAGGGCACGCTTGTTTACACTGCCTGAGGGTCTGACCTGCAGCTGTGCTGCTCCTGCAGGGCAGGAATGATCCACAGGCCCATGTGTGATAGTATTAAAAAAACAACACACCAAAAAAACAACTGCTCAGCCCCCCCTCCTCCATCTCACACAGAGCTGATTCAGAGCAGACAGCTTCCCAGCTCCCTGACACCATTTCCATGCTCCTTCCCTCCTCGAGACGTTGGTAGCGGCGGATTTCTGTCCTACCTGCTGGTGGTTCATGCTTGCCTCCTGCAAACAGCATTTATGGCAGGCCTGATCCTGCTGCTGCCAAACCTTGCAACACACACACTGCAAGGGGAGACGAAGGCACCCCCCAGCTGAGCCAGCCTGAATCCCGGCAGGAGGGATAAAGGAGCTCTCTGTGCTTTCACACCGGGCGCAGCCCCACGCTGATAAGCGGGCTTGCCTACACTGAATCCCAGCCCGGCCTGGGCAGGGCTCCCTTCACAAATATAGGGCTTTTGTGGGATTTTATGAATGAGGCTGGGCAGGGATTTGTGTGACGGAGGTGACACAGTGCAGCTGCCTCCCCAGGGGAGGCTGAAGGTGAGATAAACAGCCCAACTGGCTCCTTGAGGCCACTTCTCCAATTACCCAATATTTTCCTCTGGGCTCTGGTCTCCATGTCTCATAAATCCCCTTGCTGTTTGGCCCCGAGCAGCAATGGGGGCTGTGAACGTGCATCCAAACGATGCACCCTGTTCCTGGGCTAACAAGGGACTGTTTGAAAGAAACTCTGAGCAGGATGATGTCAAGCCAGAAACCTCTCAGAGGATGTTGCAAGCCAGGCTTTGAAGGCAGGGTTTGTTTAGGGACATCAGGTTTTAGCTGGATCCTCTGATACTGGACATGCCAATAAGAAATCCCAGTTACCAGGCAAAATTGAGTAAGAGGCTTTCAGGCTGCAGGTACCTTTAGCTGAGCAGTACGTAAACATCCTGCCTTCCTTGGCAGGGCGGGAAGGAGAAACCGCTCTGCCTTGTGTGCTCTGAATTCAATCAGAGCTCCCAGACTTCCCTAAAAAGCATAGCCATCAGCACCTCTTCCTTCACCGTGCACCCAGCAATAACAAACCAGGGGTAGCAGAAAGCCAACAGAGGCTCAGAATAGATAGTATGTGTTAAAGAGGGCTTTGCTGTGCCCCCACAATCAGACCCTGCATGCACAGATCCTCTTCAGCAGCAGCGTAAGCTTCATCCTCTCAAATCCACATGCAGAAGCTTTCCTTGAAAAGGAGTAACACCTGAGATCTTATGCATCTTTCTTTAGAAATGACATGCAAATAGATGGTGTAAGTTTTGAGAAGGGACTAGTAGCTTTTGTTGGATTTGCGAAGGGCTACAAGGAGACACCAGGGGAAGGACAGCAGTTTCACACTCCTAATCCTCAGGCACTGCTAAGGTTTCTGGGGTTTGGGACCCAGCATATCTCTGTAGGACATTTAGGGGCAGGGTGGTATAGCAAGACTGTGCTACACTGTTCTAAATCAATGCAAAGGAGAATTACACCTGAGACTAGAGCTGAGATATGTTAGATTGCACTGTGATCTTACAGAGATGTCGGTCCAGGCTTATTGGAGTCACCGGAAGAGCTGTAAACATACAGTGCTTCATCATTATAAATAAATGAAAAAAAAAAAAGAAAGAAATCCTGCTTGACATCAGGGACAACCAGAGAATGGGACATGGCCTTCTGAATTCCCAAATTGTGGCTTGGATCTGATCCTATTAAAAATAGGGTTTCAATAGGAGTTTAATTCTTTCTGCTCCTTTGGCCAAGCTTTTCCAATAGGAGATGGGGCCACTTTGGTCTTTGTCCAGAAGTCTCTCAAAGTGGGGCATGCTTTATTTCCTCTGGTTTGCTGCTCTCAGTTGGGTTGCACCTGAAGCCCCAAGTCCTAGAAGCTGTATCAAACAGCTTGGTGCTTTTAGGAGATGCAACAGATGCAGTCAGGCTTTTATCTTCCAGGGCCTCCAAATTGCTGGATCTGTATTTTATTTCAGTGATCTCTCAATTGCTAGTAATTACATAGAGCAAGAGAACAGACCCATTTGGATAACTTTTTGCTTGGTCAAAGCCTATATTTAACTACAATTCCTGGCTCCCTTTCCAACAGTCCATGATAGGGCTTATTTTCCAGCCTGCATCTGAACACCCAAAAGCCCTCAAGAAATCAACAAGTAGAGCTGGAAACGATCCATGCCACCCTACCTGCCAAGAGCTGAGACCAGCGCTTCTAATTGCTGTGAGCTTCCTTTACCCATCAGTGAATCACCAACCTGTAAAAGTGAAAACAGAGAGCTCCCGCACCCAGCTCTCCCTGTGAACGGTGTCAGCTGCTGATGGCCTCTCCAAACAGTTTCACTTCACGCCATAGCTATCCATCTGCAGCTGTATTCCACCAAGTCGCTTTTTGCGAGCTTGCTGACCTTATAAAGCATGATTTGGTTTTGTTTAAAGAAACAAAACTGACTGCCTGCAGGATACTTTGATCCTAAACAGTATTTTTAAGTAACAGGGCTGGGTGAGGCTATGAAATGATCTGCTGGTGAGTCATGACATCACTTTCCGCAGTGATCCGCTTTGTCAAACAGCATACCTGATTTTCTTGTTCAGTGTCAAATATTTGCTGTCTGTCTGAGTATAAAGGATAGTTCACAGCAAAACCAAATGTCTGCCTTTACAGTGGTGCATCCTTTCACTGCTGGCTATTCTCCCTCACACATGTGTACACACACTCAGTTGTGCAGAGGAGCCAGACATAAAGCCAAGGTAAAAAAGCAGTAATCAAAGTTGCACACAGGGCAAGAGAGGCACCCCAAAAATGCCATTAGCTTCCAGGAAACAGCAAGCTTTCAGAGTCCAAATCACCCTTGGTGAGAGCAAGCCCAGCTCCATTAAATTCAACAAATGCTGTTACACTTCACTGAAGTAGGTCTTTTAGGGTTTATTTGAGGTTAACTGCCCAAATCCCTGCCTTACAGACCTCATTATGTCCAAGATAACAAATGCAAAGGCAAATAGGAGCTAAGAAAGAAGCGTGCTAGTGGCTGGTTCCCTGCCCTCTGGCTCACTGTGTTTGCTGACAGCACAACTATGCAAAGCATTTGGCTCGACACACATTGTGGCCATCCTGCTTTTATATCAGCAGTTCCTGTTCTCCTCCGTTTGCTCTTCAGGGACTTTGCATAATATCCAGGTAGGGATACCCACATAAAGTAAACAAGTCCTATCTGCACTTTTCCTTTATTATTGACAGAGAAAGTCAATTATAAACAGGTCCTGGCCACCTCAGACACAAAAGCTGGGCTTTGTCCGGACCTGGACGATGCTGCAGTGAGAAAAGCCCAGCACTGGTCAAACTGGGACAAATCCCTGTGTATCCCATGGGCTGAGGGTGCTCTTTGCTGGTGCTCTGCCAAACTGAGATGCTGTCTGGGGCTGATGGAGGTGGGTGGTGGGTCTAGGACTATGACACCCACCCTGAATGCTCCCCTGTGTGCAGGGGTACCCTTGGGAGCAGCTATTTGGCCACTGCCTTGCCTAGAAGGTACATGGACAAACGAACCAGGCCTTGAATAAGGAGCATGTGTTTAATCACAGCTGTCTGCATTTGGGTAACACAACCCTAGCCGCTGTCTCAGCTCCAAATGGGGTTGACAGTGCTGAGGAGCACTGTTACTGTTATACCCAGCTCTCAAAGGCAGTGAGGTGTCCTATGTCCAGGGCAGAAAATGGTGCCTCTTCTGTCTCTACTGAACCAGTGCTATCCACAAAAGGAAAAAACAAAAAGCCACCAAAACCAGACACCCCTCCACCTTTGCTTTTTCATACTTGTCTTTCAGTAAGTATGATTCTCCTAACAGAAATGAGAGAATGTTTAAAAATGCACATTTCTAGAAGTAAAGCTATGGAGTAACCTAAGCTATTAGCCCAGCAATGGGGAAAAAAGCTTACTCTTTAAAATCATAGAATCATTAAGGTTGGAAAAGACCTCTAAGATCATTGAGTCCAACCGTCAACCCAACACCACCATGCCCACTAAACCATGTCCCTAAGCGCCTCATCTACTCGTCTTTTAAATACCTCCAGGGATGGGGACTCCACCACTTCCCTGGGCAGCCTGTTCCAATGTTTAACCACTC
>NW_008795936.1:1702482-1704115 GCF_000699145.1 Aptenodytes forsteri
TGCCGTGTTGTATTTCCAGCAGATGTCCGGGAAGTTGAAGTCCCCCCACGAGAACAAGGGCTAGTGATTGTGAGACTTCTGCTAGCCGCTTGTAGATAAAGCAATAATTTTATAATAATTTAATATTTATATATTTATACGAATATAATAATATTTAATACTTATAATAATTTATAGAATTTAATAATTTAATAATTTAAATTAAAAATAATTTAAAAATACCAGGTGATATAAAATATCAGGTGATATCTTGGTATTTTTTCCTCAAAGCACACCTTAGCCAAGTCAGCCTTATGCTGCAAAAGGCAAGAGCTGTTGGTGTCAGAGAGCTACCACGCAGGACGCATGCTCCCAGAGAAAGGACAGTGGGACAATTGGCCATGCATCTGCTGCACCGTGGTGGTTTTTCACCGCTGCTCAGCTACTTGCAAAGTAAATACAGATGCAGATCAGCACCAGGCAAATGTCTTGGTGCCTGGTATCCCACAATATCTCTGTATCATGCTGTTTTCTCATGCACGAGCAAGTCTGTCCTCTTTGTGCAAGTCCAGCAATTAAGCTCGTGTTCAAGTGTCTCTGTGATCCAGACTTTAGATCCATTAACCATACAGTGAAACGTCAAACCAGTCTTTTTTTAATATGCATACCTATCTCAAAGATCAATAATGGACAGATAAGGTGGGGGGCAGGGGAAGAAGGAAAATGCCATTGAAGACTAGGAGCTGGACAAAATGGTGCTATGATTTTATCAGTCATGCCCCTGGGATCAGCAATAAAACAGATCTGATCTCAAAAGCATACACACATTGGGTGCAAGCTGTTATGAAGCAGAAATTATGTGTTAATAAGACAGGATGTCAGCTCACATGCAATCCTAATCAAAAGGCCAGTTATTGCTATGGGATATGCTTCTTCTGGGCTGGCATTTGGACAGCACCTCCCTCCTGGGACTTCTGCTCTCCGTATCAGCAACCAACATCCGCAGACCTAGCGCTGGTCAACATATTATGAATAACAAGTAAGCAATTGCTTGCACACTCTTTCTTGATGCTTTCATTTTCCAAGAGGCAAATTTACATACCACTGTCCCCATGCTCACCTCGGGTACCCCAGACCTTCACTTTTACCTAGCAGATTCACAAACACAGGCTGCAATTTCACATCAAAGAGGAAGCTGGGAACACGATGACCGGTCCCAGGCACCGAGCTCTCGGAGATGTGAATTAACTGGAGGAAGTCCAAAAGGGAACAGCAAGAAGGGCCAGAAGACACAATTTATGAGAAAAGAGTAAAAGAATGAGGGCTGTTTAGTCTAGAAGATGGATGATTATGACGTTCAAATACATGCAGGACAAAGAGGAATGGATTAATCCTTTCTCAGCAGTTATGGTAGACAGTAGAAGTAGTAACAGGCTTACATTGCATCAAGGATGATTTTGGTTACACATTAAGCAATGCTTTCGCACTTTCCTATGCTTGCTCTCCAAGCTTGCCTGTGGAGTCTTCCTCCCTGGATTTTTAAGAACAAGATTAATTTTGTTGTTGTTGTTGTTAATTTGCACCTAGACTCTCATTTTTATGATTTTTTTTTTTTTTTTTTTTTTTTTTAAAAAAACAATGCCCACCCTCACCT
>NW_008795936.1:1704196-1720197 GCF_000699145.1 Aptenodytes forsteri
TTTTTTTTTTTTTTTTTTTTTTTTTTTAATAGAACCAGTGCAACCCTCACTTACCAATCTGCTTGTTATTATGGAAAGCGTCCCCATGTGGAAAGGAGTTTTGGGATCAGAGCCCATTACTATCTTGGGGAAAAATATGGTCCTTCATGAGGTAAGAAAAAGCCCCAAACTCTGCCAGAGGTCTCAGGAAGATGCTGTGGTGCCTCTCCCAAAGATGCAGCACAAAGTTGCAGCTGTGATAAGGGCTCAAGTGCCATTTCTTGCACCACAGGAACATGAACATCTCCCTGGGCTCCTGCAGAGCTTTAGGAAGGAGCAGAGCAATGGTCAGGGTAGTGCTTGTACCTGGGTATTCCCAGTATTTCTCCACTTTCCCCATGTTTTGGGGTCATCTGCCTTCATCATCCAGTTCCTCTCTTTGCCCTCAGAGCCTCTTGCAGCTATTTACACTTTCAAAGAGAAGCATAACTACTAACAGTTGCTGGCAGCAGTTCAGTCTTTCCAGGATGAGGCGGGGAACATTGTCCAATTTACCCACTGCAAATAAATGCTCCTTCCCTGTAATTCCTAGAACCGTGCAGGGGTGCAGAGCCAGACTTGCTGGTCTTGCTCACTGTGCTTGGGGACACCTGAGAGGTGGGAGGTGTGGGAGGAACGCACGGTTCCTTACAACTATTCGTGCCTGCAGCCTTGGGAGCTGTGGCATTGTGGCAATTAAAGACAACCACCTATTTCCTAGCTGCTGTTTCCTCTCCCACAGTCTCTGTGGCCACAGCTCACAGGTTGGGACATGCTCCACTGACTGTTTTATTCATAGAAGGGCCTCAGTGAAGATGCTTCATCTCCACCTATCACAGAGCTTGTAGAACAAAGCTTGTTAACAATTGTAATTAGACTTGGAATTGGCACACGCTTGCAGCAAATTGTTCTAGTTGCTGCCTTGTGTCTTATCTTTGCCGACATGTTTAAATCAGCCACCAATGTCTGATTGATGTTTTTGTTATCCAGCAATAACCAACAGGATCCAAGCTGCACTACAGCTAATGCAAATTAGCAAAGCTTTGCTCTCACCCAAAATTGCCTTGACTGATTACAGCCAGTCAAGTGCCCTACTGGATTTTTCATTAATTCTTTTTTAATTGCAACATTTGGTGAAAAGCTGTCACCAGCTTTCATCATCACATCTACACCCTCATATGCCATACTAGCATTGCCTGGGACTCAGAAGACCCTGTACCTTTTCTTCCTCTCCTAGTAGGCAAGGGTCAGTGGTTTGGGGTAGTTTTTTCTTATATAGATATTAAATAGATTTTTCCCCCCTCCCTGCCACACCAGAGACACCCTCATTTCCTGCTCCTCCCATTTTAACCACTGGTCACAACAATTCATGAATACAAATCCTGTCCAAGTCTCCGAGGCCTGAGAAGAGATCTGTTATACCAGGCACTATATAAAAATAGCTACTGATGTGAAACACTGACAAGAGAAAGCTTTCACAGGGTGAGCTCATATGATCATATTTAAGCATAAAACAGAAGAGTTCAACATCCATTATTCCCCCATGGCACCCAAAGAGTTTGCTTGCCCCTGTGAAGCACACCAACAGCTAAACCCCATTATCCTGACAGCGTCTGATCCCCAAATTAGTGACATCTCACTCTCTCTCTGGCTCAGATACTGGCAACACTCACAAATGGGCTGACTCAAAGCTACCTTGCAACCTCTGCAAGTTACTTCAACCCAGATACCAGTACTGGTAACTGTAGTCCTTCTAACACTAGGTTTTTTAAGAAGTCCATAAACTCTCCTGAGCGTTGAGAGGAAAATCATCCACCTGCACCGGAGTCTCACCTTTTATAACCAGGCTGTTGTCACTCGCTTGTGACAGAGTTTAAAGCCAGCAGGTCTAACCCAGGCTGCAGTCCCACCTTGGACCACCATGTTGGTTATCCATGGTCTGCAGTGGCCCTTGAAACCACAAACCAGCATTTTGCTGATTTGGGGCTGATTTCTAGCGCCCTGGACATGGAGGCAAGGACATAGCGAGTGCTGCCCTGACATCTCAGCAGGAGGAGATGATGGGATGTGTTATCTCAGGACTGCTGGCACGGCTGGGACAGAGGAGTTCCCAAGGGATGTTCTGGTCGAGGGAAGGCAGCTGGGGAGATGGTGGGAAGGGAAGGAGGCAGAGGCAAAAGGCAAAACAATAGTTATTTATTTTGTTTTTAAAACCCAAAATTTCTAGTTTGTTTATTCTGTGCTCTGGGGGGAGCGCGTAGATTCCCAGAAAAAGTGTCTGGGAAAAAGAGGCTTCTGTGTCCTTCAGCCCATCAAAGAATAGGACCACAATGTTTATCTGAATAAAAAAAAAAAATAAAACAAAGCCAAGCAACATCCCCACAACAGCCCCTGCCCCCAACCACACGTGCACAGGCACACATGGACGCTGGTACCTGCTTGCCCAGATTGCCACCCTGGTCTTCTCTAAGCCTCCTTTGATCCCAGAGCAGGTCTTCTCAAGTGGGTTTTATGCTCTGAACAGGCATCTCCATCCCCCACAGCACTGGTCCCTTCATCTTATATATTCACCACCATAAGATTTTGGAGGGAGGATGTATGAGAGAGCAGGGAAACAAATTAACAAGTATCTTAACTGACAATTCTAGTGGTTCAGTTCACATAAATCTGCAAGTTAGGAGTTAAAGAGGACAGCTCTCCTCAGCCACTCAATCACTTCTGTCGCTTATACAAATTCTTTCAATTTTCAGGACAGCTCACTCTCGCCCCAAGGCTGACAGCCTGTCTCAGGATATGATTACGCACCTGAAGCACACACCAGGACTTGCTATTTTACTACCCACCCTTTTGCCAACTGCAAAGCACTACAAGTAATCCTGAAGCAAACCTTGAGAAATGAGGCAAGTGGCTTACCAAGTAGTAATACTTGGGTTCTTTTGATCTCAGTTTGTCAGACAGCAGAGTTATATTTTCAGGCTTTGAATTTACAGTTATGATAGCTAGGGTTTTATTACTTTTTTCACCTCTTCAATTTATCTCTAGGTCCTTAAGCACAAAATAACACAAGAGTTGCAAGAGCTGGTGACACTGCCAGAGAGCAAATTTTGCATCCTGCTGGCCTCTGCTCTTAGAATTGCAAAGGGACATGCATTCAAAGAAACAGAGCATCTTTCGGTCTGAATCCCTGCTCCTTTTGCAAGAAAACTCTTGCCTCTGCCTGCTGCAGGGTGTCAGATGAAGCTGCTCTGCAAGAGCAGAACTGGTGGGCTGCAGTAGACCTTGATAAAGCAGAGAAAGGGCTTTGCAGTCCCAAAACGCACAGCTGTGCAAGAGAGAGAAGAGCACCAGATTCCCAGGATGGCAGAAGGGGGAAGAAAAGGGGGAAGTCTATTAAAGAAATCATACAAATATTAGAATAAGATGTAAGAAAATGCACTGCACATGTTTGTACTTACTGCAAATAATTCAAAATGTAAGGCAGCCATCAGTCTGGATGAACACCGAATGGCTGCACAGCACAATACCTCATGCCATTAGACCTATCATAGAGTCCAGATATAGCAGAATTAAATTTATTGCATTTCTCCTGGATAGGTTTTAGCCAAAGCAATGGCTTAACTCTTTGGTGTCCTGTAGCAGGCACTATTAAATATTACACATCAGTCTGATGTGTGAGCTAAAAGACAAAGAGCCTTTTTTTGCTTAGACCTCAGACTGGAGAAGTCTGATCTGGCACTGCTTCAGTAGAAAAGAGCTCAAGTTCAGCAGAAAAACACCCTTGAAAGCAGGCTTGTTGCAAATGTTGGAGAAGGAACCTTGCCTGCAATTTTTCATGAGCAGGTATCTGGCATATCAAGCTCATGGGAACAAAAAGTGTATCCATAAGCTCACCTAGGGACAGCAGTTCACATGTTGGTGGAGCAGAGACTGAAATGCCTAGCTGCTGCCCAGGAGAGGTGTGTTTCCACAGGGAATGATGGTAGGGAGCCAAGTCAGCCACAGCACACAGCCCAGCTCCTCACTGGATTTGGGATAACCCAGGTCAACCAGCCAGGGCAAGATCCAAGAGTCCACAGCTTTGCACAGGGAATGGGAGAGACGCTGTCCCAACTGGGGGAGACATGCAGGAGAAAGTCTAGCACTGAACAGCCTGGCACAGAAAACATGTCAAGGAAAAAACTTGGTGGAATATCACCTCAAATACATATACATGTCTTGGGGACTGCATAGGTTAACTCCTGAAGCAGCAATGGGGTCCAAGGCACATCTATTTGCCTGGCTGGAATCAGCTCAGGAGCCATTTTCACTAAATTGCAAGAATTAGAGACAGATGGTGAGGTCTGAGTTTCTCTCATCTGTCACAAGTACTGCAGACGTATTTCCCCAGACATGGTTTGCAATATTCACTTGCTGCAACATTCCCTGGATGTGTTTTATCTCCGCACTTCGGAGAGACTTCCTGGACTCCCACTTCAGCTATACAGGAGGGAGACGACGGCGATTCACCCATCACTTCCACTCCTCTGCAAAACATACTTTGAATTTAACACTCTTGGTGGACATTAGAGATCTTGGTGATGCCTTCCCAAGCACAGCCACTAACTAACCCTATCCTAACTTTGCTCTTCTCACTGTTTCTCTGACATATTTGTAGGCTTCAGAGTTACTGGGACTCAGGGGGTGTCTGTTGACATTAGAGCCCTGTTCCCAGTCCCTATTTGTGGTAGGCAAGACAGTATTTGGTCAGATTTTTGTTTTCACCAGGGGCTGAAGGAAAACAGGGAATTGCACACCAAGAGGTGCAAAAGGCTTTTTTTTATCCTGTCTGGGTTTACACCCACGTGTGTGGGTTTGTTGCACGAGCTGATTCTCAGCTGCTATGTTGTTGAGAAAAAGCAAGGAACAACTCAATTCTGAATGGAAACACCCTGATTTAAAATAATGAGTGATCCGGCCTCTAAGATGTACTGTAATAAAAATATACATTTGTTGCTAGTAAGTTGTGGAGAAAAGAAATGGTCCATGAACTCATTTCAGTGTTATTAATATCTAAATATATCTAACCTTACAAAAGGAGGCTGTTGAAAGAATTTCTTGTCTGTAAAATGCTGTTAAGTAGAAAAGGAACATACTAAAATTTGGTATCTGGTAGTCATCTCAGAATACACGAGAGAGTAAATCAGACCAAAGATGTAGACACAGCCTTTGGGCTCCAGAGGTTCCCAGGCTGGACTGGTGGATATTGGGTGGGTAAGACCATGGACATTTCACTCTGTATTGTGCTGTTCTTGTATTCTTCCCCTCCACATCCAACACTGGTCACTTGTGGAGGAAAGATGCTGGGAAAAATGAACTTTTGCTCTGAGCCATTAGAGAGATCCCTACATTTGGTAAACATTGATGATTAGACTGGGCTTTTATTCCTTTCCTGTAAATTTCCGTGCTTCCTTTCTAATAAAACAACCATTACAGAAATGGCTTTAGAAACTAAAGTGCAAGGAGCAGCCTTGTCCTGTTTTCAAACATGGAACAAAGCACAAGAAAATTCTCTTGCTTTGCAATTCTGTATATCTTTCAAAATGCTTCTCTCACTGCAAGCAGTCCTTGAGATAGACCATGAGCTCTTCCCAGCCCATAGAAGTGTTGCAGCAAGCAGGATTTACCCAATGAACTTCCCTTTCTTCCTACTTCTTCCCCCAACACACCTATACACTGATGCCTGCCTACATCCAGAAGATGTCTGTGGAAGCAGAAGCTAGAGGCTTCTCCTCTGGGGAAAGTGGGGACTGTTTTCTTTTTTAATGATGAACTTCTTACCCCTTCTCCATCAGAGGCATTTCACATCCTGCTGACTAGACCCTTCAATACACCAGTTCAAGCCAAAGAGACATCCCTGACCACATCAGAACAATGACAGCACAAATTCAAGATTGTGTATATATTTTCTCCCCCTCCCAAAGTTTCTCTCCAGTGTGATTGATCAAATATTTGCTTTTCGCAAAGCAGATAACATTTGTGAACTTATAAACTTCAGCCACAAACTCTTATCCCCCTGTGCTATTTATCTCAAGAGTACAAAGGCCAATTGATTTCTTCCATGACAGCCAGACCCAGGCTCTCAGCTTTCACCCCTGCTGCAGTTCCTGGTTTCAGTCTTTGTTTTGGACTCATTTGATTTAGAGAACAAGGGAGAATAATAGGGAGAAGAGAGTCAGTCAGGAACAAAAATGGACCTAAAAAAAGAGTTAACCTGTCATCTGAGTACAAGGAAACCGTTCAGCCTCACCACTGACCTCTCCGCAGTGAAGGATTAATGTAGCCCATAGTCCTTTAAGCCAGTCACTCTGATTTCTGGCACTCTGAATGGAGGCTGGCACTTGCAAAAGGCAGCTCCAACCTTCTAAGCTAGTTGGAAAAACTACACACCCAGCTTCCAGTGGCTAAAGTTACTCAAGTAGAGTCTTCAGTCAGGGAGTGAATGCCATCCTGCCAGGTGCTCTACAGACCCCGAAATATCAAATATGGTTACAGTATCTCAGGATTAACTTTTGAACCCTGAAACATGAGATCAAACCTCCAACATGAGGTCAAATCTCCATATTCAGTTGAGAATGAGAATCCACATGCTAGTCTGCAAGCCCCGAAACACAGAATGGGATAGCTGGAGATACTGGCAATAATAAGAAAAGCACAGCTTGGTGCAGGGACAAGCTATCACTGCTTCTTACCCTCCCTAACAATTTTCAGATGCAGGCCTGCCGGGCCAGGGAGGCCACTGGAAGAGCGATACCATGAGGATCCGCAGCCTTAGGATGACCTTGAGAAATGGAATCGCTTCAGGAAATGGAGCTATGAGAAAAAGATCAGTTAAAAAAAAAAATACAGTGGAAAAAATGCATTAGTTGGCTTAGTTTTAGTTTTGAAAGTAGGGGAAAAGCCTTAAGTTTCTCACTCCTGCATTTTGTTTTTCTACAGCCTTCACTACAGAGGAAAGATCAGTTCTGCCTGTGACTTGTGGCTGTTGCCCAAATGCATGGAGAGCTGCATCCACCATGTGTGGGGGTCTCACTTGTTACTCCAAAGGGCTTGAGAGCCAGTCATTTAACTCTGTATTATGTCTGGCTTTAAAGTGGCAGGGAACTCCTCCAGGGGTTTCCTTGCTGCCCTTGTAACAACCCTTTTCACTCTTCGGCTAACTACCTAGCAGGACAGTTGGACACCTCAATCATTCAGTTCCAAGAAGGCTAACGGGAAGCTCTTCTTCCTTTTAACTTATTTGGAATTGTCCTTTCTTGGGTACTGATACTGTGAATTGAAAGGCGACAATAAGTTTTAATCCTGTCCAGGCATGCCATGAGCAGGAGGAGTTAGAGCCAGGGCTGGATCCTCCTCAGGCGAGGACAAGGTAGGGAGCATGCAGAGAGCTGATGTATGAAAGCAAGTGGGCTGGAGAAGCCGGTAGAAAAAGTCAGAGACTAGACAAGCAGCTTCCATACTCATAGACAGGCAGGGAAACTCCACTGGGAAAAACAGACCTCTTGCCAGCAGCCTCTTACGATATTAAATTTGGCACCCTGAAGCTTTGGGTTCCCCCTTCAGGTTCAGCACACCCAGGACCTTCCTTTCCTCCCCCACATACCTCTCTGCCTTTCCATTGTGCTTTGGAAAAAGACTCCTTTAAACCAGTGGTCTAATTCAGGTTTCTCTTGTTTCAGAGAAAGCTGCTGTGGAAGAGAACATGTAACTGTGGAGATGCTTTTTGCTTTTGAGCAATGCTGATGAGTCCTATATCCACAACGTGAATGTCTGAGATGTTCCTGAGCAGCTCTTCAGCCAGTTTTCCTCCACTACATCTGTTCCTAGAATTAGTCATCATTGGAATAATGGTAAGAGTGGGTCTTGATGGAAGCCAGTTTCAGTCTTGAAGACCATGAAATAGCTTGATCCAAAAGCTCACTAAGGCCTGCCTGGCATTGAGGAGGAGACACATGATTTCCTACTCAGCCGACTAAGTTTTTCCTTGTATTCTCTCATTTAATCGCAAATAACGTCATCTGCATAGCATAGATACAGGAGAAAAAACACAAAGCAAGAGCTGCATGCTGGAAACAGAACATGAGAATCAGCCAAGAACAATAATTTATGATAAGACTCCTCACTTCAGATGTCTTACTCAATTGGTTGAAAAGCATGGCGGAAAACGAGACCTTATATTGTTTCCCTCCTACAAAATCCCTTGGTTTTGCAAAGAGCACCAAGAAGCCTGACTCTAGGTAGATGTGCCGTGTAGAAGGCTTCTAGTATCCTCAGACACTAGAGGAACCTCCTGTTTGGAGCTTGGTTTTCTGTCTTCCAAAAGACAGAAATAGAGCAAATATGGCCAGCCACTGCTATCCTGAGGGGTACCTGGGTGTGCTGGCAAGGCATGAGTTGCTACACCACTTCTTCCAGAAGCACAGATGTTCTTCCAACTTCCCTCACCTAGACATGCCCTTGAACATCTCACAAGATTGAGTGAGTTCATTAGACACAGAGAACATAATTCAGAGCCTGTCCTTCAGCTTTTTGGGGTTTTGTTGTATATCTCCCCCCCATCTGATATGTTAAAGGAAGCCATAACATGTTATGGCTCCACAGACTGGAGGTGTTCTTCATTGTTCTCCTTTAGATATACAGGACATTTACTTTCTTTAAAGAATCTGAAATGAAAAGATGGGGCAACACGATACTCTAGAAATAGGCACAGCTCTATTGAAATTGTGATGGTTAAAGCAACGTACAGAAAGCCAGAGTCAGGAGAAATCCCATGAATTTCAGTTTGAATCAATTCAGAACATGCCCCTCAATTCAGAACATGCCCCTCAAAGTTTTAGGGTCACTTACTCTAGCTTTAAGGAGCTATGTATTATGGGATCCCATTCACTTTTTCACAATGAAATAACATATCTGGAATTTGTGTTGTTTGTACATGAACTCAATAGCAAAGATAAATGAAGTGGGAACTGCCCACATCTCTTGCATATGGAAATCTGTGTTTAAAAGTAAGAACACCCACGCAGCTAATCATCATGAGATGAGTTTCTTGTTGTTTTGCGGTTGTGCTCACAATAGAAACACTGTTCTGTGATACAGTATTTTCAGCTTCAGGTCTTGTGATTCTCATGGCACTTTTATTTGCATCTCCAGTCTCAGTGAAGCCTGAAAAGTCAATATCAAATGGATATTAACAGCTTATTGGTTCACATTAGAGTTCTTGATGACACCCTCATCAGAACTGAGAATCAAAGATGGGGAAGAAGAAAGTACCTAGGCTTCAGAGGGTGTAAGAAGAGGCCTGTGTCAGATCCACGTTGCACCAGTGGCAGAACTAAGTGGTTGTTTTTAATCTAATCTCCCTCATCCAGAAAGGTTGCTTATCCCTGTTTTACCTCCTCATTTTAAGAGCTTGCTAGGAGCCGCCTAGAAGCTGCCAAGCCCATTCCTTGTATGAATTTTGTCAGATGCACCTCACACCGAGTCCAAAGGCCCCACAAGCGTGGCAGCCAGTCATGCCCTGCTTCCCAGGTCAGTGCCATTTCTGGTTCCACCTTGGGTCAGGCTGGAACAAGCTTCTTTCATTAGGGACCTGTCGCCACATGCAGCAGCTGATTGTCACAGCCCCTCATTACCAGTAGCATCTACTGGCATGGACCCTTACAGTCTCTGCAGGAGTACAAAGCTTTTATAATTCCTCATATTTTATAGGGGAAGCAAAATTGAGCAGGTTTACCCAGGAAATCTGTGATAAAGAAGAGAAGAAAAAAAAAAAATCTGCGTGATCTCCTCAGTTTCTGCTGTTCTTAAACCAAGAGTCAAGCCTAGAAATGCTGCATGAGGCCAGGTTCCTAGAAAGGATTTCACATTAAAATAAGTTTTTAAGAAGGATTTCATAAGCTATTACTTCATTTGCTCTTACATACTGCAGTAGCACATGAGGAAACAAAGTCTCACCTATTAGTGGCTGTGAATTGAAATGCAAGTCACTCGTCTCCAGTGCCTCTTTGATTATGAGTGCCTACAGGGAAGGAAGCAGCAAACATGGACAGTGTCTCCTAAAGTTGTATCTTGAGCTTAGCATGCATGCTTGGACCAGAGTCACTTAGAAGTGGTCTCTCTAAGAAGACATTATTAGAAACAGATGTAGGTATCAGCCCACCAGTTGTTCACGTGCTTTCAGCTGTGCTCAGCTAAGACCAGAGCAAGCTCTGTGGAGCTCCAAGGAAGCAAGGCATTGCTCTTGAAGGTGGGCTGAGGCAATAATGTTCGACAACTGGGTTGGATACAGGGGGAACAGCCACGTCTCCTCCCCAGCCACACACTGGGCCAGTTCAGCAGAACGTGAGACTAAGGCCTATCCTCACTTCTTTGTCCAAACTCGAGCCCTGCCTACAGCCACGTTCTTCCACAGGAGGAAGAGGGCGGTAATATCAGCACTCATACTTGTCGACAGGCCTTCACACTCAGCTTTCCCTGGAGAGCAGTGAAATACTGCTTTCAGGAAGCAAAGCGCATTTTTTCCGCAGTGATGAACGGGAGAGGTTCTTCCCAGCCAACTGCAAGAATGACCCCCTCAGGTCCCTGTAGCATGCACACACCCCACACGCAGCTCGAGAGGATTGCAGCAGGTTACAGCTGGCTGGATTAGTGCTGCCCACGAGGGACAGCAGCATTGGGTCAGCATGAAGCACTGAACATCACCCGGGACACCCTGTAAAACTCCTCACGTCCCACACAAGCTACTGGGAAGCTCACGTTAGATATGGGA
Source organism: Aptenodytes forsteri (assembly GCF_000699145.1). Lineage (NCBI taxonomy): Eukaryota > Metazoa > Chordata > Aves > Sphenisciformes > Spheniscidae > Aptenodytes > Aptenodytes forsteri. The sequence continues at coordinate 1,715,019 of NW_008795936.1, forward strand.
ACATGTTTTTCATGCCCTCTTGATTAGGGAATAGAGGATCTGCTCTCACTAGACCAAACTACGCAGTAGCAAGTGTTGGCCCCAACCACCACCATTTCAGTTGATCTGAGGCATCACACAGACCACTGCGGTGCTTGCAGCTGGGACCGAAAGACTCCTATCATCAGGGCCTCTGGCACAGCAGGGAATGCACATCATGCTACTGGGCTGGTTGTGTTAATATTCACTGCTGGTTCATGGCCTGAGGCTGGTTTCTCCAGAGCAAAGAGGGTGTGAGGGGGAGGAGGAAGAAGCTGCAGCTGAGAAAGGGTATTGGTATCTGCTGTGCAGCTCCCAGGACTTCTCCTGCATTCAAGGGCTCATAATCAGAGGTTGAGTCCATGTTGACTCCTGGCAACATGCACACCTCTTACAGAGGACAGATAGGTCACAATCTCTGCTCAAGTGGTTCAGTAAATCTTCCAAGATACCTGTGAGACAGCAGTAGAAAAAACACCCCAAACACACAGCTCTTCAATTCCCTCAAATACTCCTCCATCCCACACACAGAGGAGAGTCAGTGGCCTTTGGACCTCTGGGGCTGTAGAAGCTCTCCATAACGCTTTCAATGCCTTGACCCTTTTGGCTAGCATGATCCCACACTCAGGTAGCAAAGCCAGCATTAACATTTCACAGAGTGGGTAAGCCAGAAGGAAGATGCAGAGATGCCGGCACGGCTTGCTAAGCCCACGGGGAACTCTGAGTCAAATGAACTAGAAGGAGCTAAACAGAGCAGAGGAGTCTTTTTGTTTTACAAATCGTGACAGTTGCCAGCTCTCCCTTACCTGCTAAACACATCTCAAGCATGTGGAAAAGCATTTGGGAATGAGATGATGACATCAGCTGATGCTGGTGTAATCTTCTTGCCTAAAGGGCCAAGCTGCAATCAGCTCTCTTGGGAGCAGAGCGTGCTCGGGGCCACGAGCAGGAAGGAGGAATCATGCCTGCAGGGACGCTGACCCCGGGCAGGATGGGCTGATAGCCACCTATCAGCAAGACTTCCATTGCTAGTAGTTGGCAAAGTCTCAAATCTGCTTGGACTTCTGCCCCGCTCCCTCCTCACTAACCCAAACTTCCTCTGGTCCCAGCCATCTCTCAGTGCTCCCCTGTTGCAGCCCTACCAGGCGCTGTCTCAGGCACAGCCCCCTTGCCAATCCCATCTGAACATCTCTGGAGGGCTGTACGCCCCCAGTGCAATGGCTGGATCTTTCAGTGGGAGGTATGGGGGAGGGAGGACTTCACTCCTTGAGCTCTCTGCAGTCCCACCAAGGACCACACAAATCATACATGGTGACAACCAGCCACATCTCACTTCTTTCAGCCTGTCAATTCTTGGACCATATATAAAAAACCTAACCCAAAAACCCTACAACAAAAGAGACCCAGTGGACATCTGTGCAAGCAAGTGCTTGGTTCAGATGTATGTCTCGGCTGGCTGCCAGTGTGGGGCGTGCACCACATTTAGCAAAGCATCAAGAGATCTGTGGCTGTAAAGGGCCAGGGGAGACATGCTAGAAGTGGGAAGGAAGGAGGGGTTTTTCCTGTTTGCACTGGATGGATTTGTCTGACATGCAGTACACCTGGGCATAACAAATCCTTCAGAGACTGACAGTGAGGGAGAAGGGAGCTCTGGTTTAGCCCATCACCTACAGCACTAGAATCAGATCACACTTGGTCATATAAAAAGGAAAAAAAAAAAACAAAATAAAACACACCCCCACAAACACACATCACAAAACAAAACAACCCACCACATTTTTCAGTATAACAACAAACGAAAAGGGGCCATGAAGGACCAGGACAGACAAAAGGACCCAGGCAGGGAGGTTTGGAGCAGGGCTCTGGAAGAAGCCTTGGGTGGAAGTCAGGATCCCCCCTTCCTCTCCATCCATTTTCTTCCCCTTCACTGCCCTCATGCTACTACCCCTCCACAACACAAGCAGCAGCCCAACACACCCCACGCCCCCCATCCTTATTCAGTGAACTGCACTAGTATGACTGTGTACAGACCAGACGTGCCCCCTGAACCCAAATCACAAGATCTCAACTACGCACTGCTATGAAAAGTGAGGGCACCCAGCATTTTAAGAGGTTACAGATCTCCTACTTCGTAGCAGGACCCAGACTGAGGGGATAGGAATCAGCCTCATCTATGAGCAGCTTATCATTCATAGTCTGTGTTTTACCATGCTACCCAGAGGCAGCCAGAGAAACCTGCCAAAGTCTCTCACCCATGTCCAGCTAAGATTAGTAGCACCATGGGTTTTAATGTCACCCAGAAGAGGTGCTGCTATCCCCACGGACTGGTCACAGGGCAAAATATCGGATGTGCAATCCCTATAACAGGTTGCTACTGCCTGTTCTCACTGGTACCCCTTTTAGGGAGTGTCAGACTATTTGGTGCTAAATCTATGGCTCCTCCTGCTGTTGGGTATGGGGGATGCATGTTTCCCCAGGAGACATGACATAACATAACAAGGCAGGAGCCCCTTGTTTCTTGGCCACACGACACAGCGGTGGTTAATGTCTCTGCCAGGACAGGGCTGTGCTTGGCCCGGATCCACCTGCCCACCTACCAAAGGTAACTTTGGAAGACTTTGGTGGAAATTGAACCAGGCCCACGTGGAGGGAGGGAGGCCGTAGTGAAAGAACAACAGGGATCTGATGAAAATCTGGTAAAGTCTCATCTTTTAAAATAGATGTCTGAACTTTCCTGGGCTGCCCAGCTACTCTGGTCAGACTGAACATGTTACCCATGCCTGTTAACAGCCCACAGTGGCCAAGAGTTTCACAAGAATGACAAGCATTTGTCCCCAAAAGACACAGAGCAATTTGGAATCACTGAGGCAGTTTTACCACTTCAGTAAAGGAAACCAACAGATTATTCTTTTCTCCTCTGCATTTGTTAGGTTTCCATTCGGTTGGAGGGGGAAAAAAAAGCGCCTTTTTAATGTGCTGTGATAAAGGCATAAGGTGTGAGCTACTAAGAGATGCTGTGAAGCATGGAGTAGGTTTTTAGATTCACTCTGCTTCAGCACTGGTCTTCACCATTACAAGTTTGGTGAATTAATCTGGCAGGGGGATACGTTCCTGGAAATTACTATGCTTGTTATCTGTGCAGCATGTCTCATTCATTGCTACTACCAGGTTACTGAAACTTAGTTCAAAGGACGAACCATGGCACCTGATTCAGGGCACATGTCAACAGGACAGAGGTCATTGAGGGAAGAGGCAAGAGCCAAGCACAAGAAGCTCAAGCTAAGCACTAAATTGCCTTCCCAGAAAGAGGACAGGCACTCCCAGGCTGGCTTGCCTTTTGTTTCTTCCCTGCTTGTCTACCAGGAACACCTCCGTCAAAGAATAAGCTCTATTTTATTTGAGCTTATTAGCTTTTAGCAGCTTGAAATATGCACATAGACTTTTCACAATAAACTGTCCACAGCCCCATCAGCAAGATCTTCTTCGTAATTAATTGGACAAACCATTTGCTTATCCACCAAATATGACAAAGCAATTGTCGAAAGCTTCAGGCCATAAACTCAGCATTGAAATTACCATCCCAAGATCACAGCGTGGCTCATGGTGAGCAGGGCAGGCAGGGATCCAACCTTCAAGAAAAAACAAGGCACCCTTTTGTGAACCCAGCCCTCAGGGCTTCTCTTTGTCATACAAGAGTAATTATTTTGCATATCTCATCCCTGGGTAAGCCTGATGGTTGCATTTCATTACATCCTAGGCACAGGTGTTGTACCAGGCTTTAGGGAGAGCTGATCCTGAGGGGGGCAAGGAGAACTGGGTATTGAGAGACTATTAATACAAATGCACTACTAGAAAGAACATAGTAGATTAAAAAAAATATGGCCCCTTTAATTATGCACAGGCAGTAATTAATTTATGTTATTAACTAATTAATGACTCACTTCAAGGACAAGGGAAAATGGTCTGTTTATAGCTTAAAATGATGTTATTGCTGCTTAGAAAACAAAAACAAAACATCAACTGAAGATCAAACAGCTCTGTGAAGGCCTGAATTTGTTTCCAGGAAATCCTGTGTTCTTCTCACCAAGGAGCAGTGATTCATAGCTGTGTCTTGCTAAACAGACTGAAGCTGGGTGCTCTCATTTGCTCCACATTGACAAGTTTTTGCATTTTTTTCTCCAAATTCACAGATTTCCAGAGCCAAAATAAGCTGCGGAGTGTCAGACAATAATAAAAATTTTAGATGTATTACAGGGTTAGTATTATTTTAGCACTTTGGAGACCTGGTAGAAAGCCAAGACGCCCTTCTCTTTCCTCTTTGCCAAGTATTGTATGAAACAGAACAAAACAATATGGTGCCTGCCCTCAAATGCTTGCATCCCAGCAAGCAGGCAGATGGCAAATGCTCCAGGTCATGCAAAAATAGTGACTTTCCTGGGAGGGTGTGATAACAGTGCATCAAGTAGTCCCACACACAGGCTTGGTGCACCAAAGTTTTGGAGAAATGAATGGTGATCTTGCAGTCTTATTGCTCTTCAGTCTCCAGTAAAGACCAACCTAAAAAGGCACAGTCTGAAGGGAGGACAGAGGTTTAGAGATATTTCTACTCTCTCTCAGTCCATTTCAGTGTCCCATAAAACTGGCTCCCTTAAGACAGTTATAAGAAGCCACCTGTTTTGTACAGAGAGAGCCCAAGCTCATATGGCTGCTCCTTGGCTGAAAAAGCAGTAACGTCTTAAACCAAACAAGTGTGTCATTTCCCACACAAGATGAATGCTAAAGGAGGTCGATTGGTTGTTGTTGCTGCTCTAGAAACAAGAGTTCTGGGGCCAGAATCTCAGCTATCCGAACCCGTATGAACTGGAACAACTCTGCTGATTAGTTTACAGATGATCAGGTTGTAAACTGCAGTTCTGGCCCACTTTGTTTTTCTTCCAAATGTCTGAGAAAGGTTTCTCTTGAGAAAAGGCAGAAGATACAGCTTCAGTCAATTGCTTCTTGCTGATTCCCCTTCTTTCTCTTAGGATGTGAATTTCGTCACCAAGCTAAGCAGAAGCAGATGGGGAAAAAAAGCCAAGCAGGCCTATAGCATCGCAAATCTTAACTACCACAGGAAAAAAAAAAAATTCAAAAAACTCCCAACAAACCCCCCCCCCCAACC
>NW_008795936.1:1720217-1771356 GCF_000699145.1 Aptenodytes forsteri
AAACCAAAGAAGGCCTATAGAACACAAAATCTTACCTACCCCCCAAAAAAAAAAAAAATTCAAAAAACTCCCAACAACCCCCCCCCCCCAACCCGTAAACTCCCCACCCTCATTACTTCAGCTGCACTAAGAGACAAATTGGTCTATACTGACCATCCTGCAAGAAATACAACCACTCCCTAGATATCCTATAATTTCCAGGTCCTAATGAAAGGACCATTTCAGGAAATGAATTGGGGCAAATTACAGCACCAAAGAGCACGTGTGAACGTTTGCAACGGGCTTGTCAGTAGATATCCTAGCCCACCCTCATTACTTCAGCTGCACTAAGAGACAAATTGGTCTATACTGACCATCCTGCAAGAAATACAACCACTCCCTAGATATCCTATAATTTCCAGGTCCTAATGAAAGGACCATTTCAGGAAATGAATTGGGGCAAATTACAGCACCAAAGAGCACGTGTGAACGTTTGCAACGGGCTTGTCAGTAGATATCCTAGTACTTGACTCCCCAAAATGCTATGGAGAGCATCACTTTCCTCTTTTCAGCTGAATTCATGGACTCATCACACTTCTAACAGAAGAAACCCACAATAGTCAAGTGAGCAAGCAGAAGTTTGAGTTGAACAGACTATTTACTGGATTAACACAGTCTCTAGCCATTATTAGAAGAAAATATGTGGAGGATTTTTATTGGTAATACCAGGCTTTAAAGACATTGATTATTCAGCCTAATCACACAACTGAATGTATCTAATTTGCTTTTGCATTTGTCACGACTTTCTCTGCAACACTGAGGACAAAGCTTTTCTTTTGTTAAAAGAAAAGAAAAACCCCTCAGAATCTCAAGTAGTTACATGACTCTGAGCTAGCGAAGAGAAGGGGAAACTTAAAAGCATAGCTAGGTACACAACAGATACAGAAAAACTTAGTATGAGAGTGGCCAACACTTATTGACACGTGACCTGCTATTCCTGGGAAAAACATACGATTATTCTCCTCCTCCTCCAAATCCCAATACACATTATGCTTTCAACTCAGCTCTCTGAACTAGTCACTACAATTGCAAAAGCCAAAATTACCCAGATGGTCTGTCATTCTGATTATGAAAATAATAATTGCTGTTATTATAATAATAATTGCTTTTATTATAATAATAATCACAGTGACAAAAACAATGAACTGAAAAAGGGTTTTTAAAGGCAGGGGGATCAACTCGAAACTGTCAAAAGTACCGGATGCTAAGCAGCAACTAGGTGATCAGTAAGAAGAATCTCAAAAAGGGCAAAGTAATCATGGTAAAATTATAATGGTAAGTTAAGTATTATTGTGGCTTTCTCTGTTGGTTTTTTTTTTTAGATTTTTCAAAAATAGTCCCCCAAACATTAATAATATTACATGTTTAAGGGTCCCCCACCACCACTTATCCACCCTGCTGCTTCTCCGCAGAGATGCTTGAGGCTACCAAGTGACAACGGGAATTCCTGACCTCTGAGTGGTTTGCTATTTTGGAAACAGCAGTCAATAACTAGAATAGACACTGAAGACCAGGCTGAAAAGAGATGATGGGTATGAGGACTCTGGAAACACAACTTGGTTCTGAAACTCCTTTCTGCCCTGAGCAAAACACATTCCAAGAATGCTCAAAGCACTTTTCCACATTAGCTCACCCTGAGAAGAACACGGGGTGGGGGGGATGGGGGGGTGGAAATATCTTTCAACGGGGAAAAATATCAAAGGTCTTGATTTGGCAACTGTTAGAACAGATTAGCCTTCATCTTACAAACTCATCCCTAGTAAAAACATCAGTTCAATAGGAAAAAAACCACTCTAAATTAGTATTGTCCAGGAAAAGCAGCAACTGAATGTTTTAAATTGTATTGTTTTCCAGAAAGCTTTGAAATTAAAGTAGTTTTGAAACGTTCACAATTCTCACCCTAACTCTTTTCAAGTCACTTTACAGGAGTAATTTGGGAAAAAAACATTCAGGTCTGCCTTGCATATGGCTAGATGTGTGCAAGACAACAGTACACAGGCAGCTATAGATACTGTAGCATTTTTTCCAGCCACACTGGCATGCTTTTCTGTAATCTTCCATCTGTTCCCAATAGGATTAGAGAGGACAAAACACTGCCTTCAGCAAGCTATACTCTTTTGGATGTAGTTTGAGTTGAAAAAAAAAAAGAAAAAAAAAACCGAAAAAAAACCCAAAATCAGAAGACTGCTGTCAAGGAAAAAATGCCAGGGGTGGAGGGTGGAAAGGAAGGGGATTGCCAAGAGGGCTACAGTTTCCAGAGAGCAGAGCATGAGTCAGCAGAGAGTGATTTTTTTTTTTTTTTTTTAAATATTACAGAGCACAGTGATGCCCTGAAGACCACAACAGATGAAACCTCTTTACTCCAAGCCTGTGTGTGTTTTATCAATCAGGCAGCAAGATCTCATTACTTCATGACAGAGAAACTCCCTGTAAAAACAGCTGTGATGCTTTCTTTTTTTTAAAAAAAAAGCTTCTTTATTTTTTTAAAGAGAGCTTGGGCAATCTACATGCCCTTGAAGGGCTTGCCAGTATGAGCAACTTCTTCCATCTTCTTATATCTGATTTGTCACCATAATATATGTGAATTTGCTTTTCTCTCTCACTGAACTTACAGCTTTGTAGGATTTGGGTGTTCTAAAGGGCTCCTTTTATTTGCTCTTAAATCCTGCCAGAAACTTTCCCTTTCAGAAAATATTCCCATCTCCTGGTGGCTGGCTATCATTAATATCTACCACAGTGGTCAGCCCCTTTTGCTAGTGTTTACTCCACTTCATTGGCACTTACACGCCACCTTTGTGCCTACGTTTGACCAACACTGCACCTCTCCATTGAGGACATGTGAAAGCTGCACCATACAAATCACATACCAAATTTGTCTTACCACAGAGACTAAAAGAGGCACAAACAGACAAAACCCCAGAAGCAGTCATACATGTCTGCACACCTCAGCCTCACCACTCAAGCCTTCTCTGGGGTCAGGTCCAGGTGCTCCAAGACCCCTTAGTCCCCCAAACACTTTTGAGTTCTCATGCAACCTACCAAAATTGCTTTTTTTGCTCCCAGTAACATTAGAATTTCCAGTTCTCTGTCACATAACCTCCTGAGCAGCCTCATTATACCACCCAAGTGCCCGATTAGGACATTTGCCACTTGGTTACCAACAACTCGCTGTCAGACTAAAAACTCCAGCTGGCAAACCCCTGCAAGAAGGATGGTAGAAAAAAAAGGTGCAATACCTGCGTATCTACTGCTGAGACCCAGCACAACAGAAGGAAAGCCATCATCATAAAATGATAGATACCTGTTATAAATTGGCAGCTCCTAGAGTGTCCCAGTGATACCTGTGCAATTGCTAATGGCTGTGTCACTGGGGACAGTTATTTCCTCCCTCTACTCCTAGGAACAGGCAGGATCCAAAGGTGAGGGTGCAGATCTCACCCTATAAGAAGAGCTGCCTAATGGGGTGGTGGATCAGAGATGTCAGGGAGAGCTGGACCTAACGCAGCTGAATCAACTACCCTTTTAGCAGACATGGCAGGTGTCCTCAGCCAGATTCCTGCTCTTCACAGCTTTGGCCCAAAGTGCAAAAGCACTTTTCCCAAGCTACCTCAGAAGGTGTCTCAGGGGTGTTGCGTTTGTTCCACCTGCCTCTCCGGGACTGTCCCAGGCCCCTACTTGCCTTCAGGGCTGGACCAGGGCAATCACAAACACACTGCCCACGGAGACGGACACTTTTTGGGCAGTCTGACTCAGAGCTTGGGTCAGGGTGGCCCTGAACTTTCTACATGCTGCAGACAGTCTGCTGGTCCTTCACATCACTGGAAGAGATCATTAGAGCTCTTCAAATGCAACCAGACTTTCATCAAAATGACCCCAAATTGTGACACTCCAGAAAATGCAAAAGTGGCCGTGTCTAGTCAGTAATTTCCCCAGACCACCAACAGAAGCTGCCAGCACTAACCATGCTGGGAGCGCCTGTGAGCTGGTTTTTCCTAGGAGCCAGGAACAAGCTCGTCACTTCTCAGCATTGCAAGTCCCAGCCGCACAGACCAAGGAAGAGCATTATCATGCTCAAGACTTGACAACACAGGCAGGCTTTAGGTGAAGTGGCTTGTTCCCCTGTCCGTTCTGCATGACCACATGGCTTCTCGGGAGAGCTGGGCTTTTATTCTGAAGCGAGAGCTGTAACAGCTCATCCAGCCTGGGCTGCGCCTTGCATCTCACAAAGCATTCCTCCCCACGTCTGCGAAACATCAGACGCTTTCTGTTCAAGCACATGTGGGCTTTTGTCCAGCTCATCCTTTCCTCTCCCTTGTCTCTGAGTAGGGCCAAATACTTTTCTGCTCTATTTCCCCTGACTGAAATGAGTTTTGACCTCAGTGCTTTCAGACCTGGGGGCCTGAACATGTGACCTCACCACTCATTTGTATGAAAGCAGGCTGTGATATCACAGACAGAGGAGCGAGGAGATCCAGCATTGACCCAAAACCTATAGGGGTCAGTGAGAAGGCACTCAGGGATGTCATCAGGCTTTGCATATGGCCGTGGATGCCAAGTTCAGGGGCTAAAGCGCTGAGCTCAAAAGACGGCAGTGGAGGGGTTCTGCTCTTGGCACTTGGCTGCTGGGTCCCTCTGTATTTCACCATACTGCTTCCATAAAACATCTCTGTCATTATACAGGCCTCCGTAAAACATCTCAGGCATGATACAGGCCCCCTTGAAACCTTTGGATGGAAAGAGTTAAAAGTCATGAAAAAGACAGCCCGCTTTTCAGATATCAGAAGGCTGAAATAGAGCCTTCTCAAATGAGCTGTGCCACCAAAATTAGTTACCAAGTAGTTCTGAATTATGAATGTATTGGGGAAAGTCAAGGTCAATTTGCAAACAGACTGAATGGGAGGAAATCCGATGCATAAATAATCTGTCATGAACTATACACCTGTTGCTATTCCTATTATATCCTCAATAAGCTAATAAGCAGTACTGTTGCTCAACGAAAGACTGACAGTATATTTGCCTTCTGTGGTGTGATGTGATAGCTCCTAATTGATTTTGGCCACTGACTTGTAGTGCGTGGTGGATATCTGGGAAGAGCAATAACTTTAACATGCAATCATCCTGGTCAGTGACCAAGACAAGCTATTCTCCAACAATCACTAGATACCTTCCGGCATGCAGCTTCAGTGCTCCAGCTTAGCTCATAATTTGGGTGTCTTTCCTTTGCAGCTCTGAAGCACTGGCTTTCTGGAAACTAGGTCCCTCACTCCTGGCCATTTAACCTTGTATTTCAGGACTTTGGTAATTTATGGTGAAATTTCGTATGTTTTTCTTTGGAAAAGCTAAACTCCTCTGTTAAAAGGACTAGAAAGTCTCTGTAAAATAGTAACTATGTGACAGACTTTGGAGGTATGTAGGGACACAGCTGAGCTGCTGTGAACATTGGATGGGTGGGTGACAGAGTACAACAATAGCTCAAATCCTAGCAGAAAGATAGCCCTCTCCTCTGGTACTGTGTTTCGTTAGTATTTCCACCCCCGTTAACAGCCCAAAACCTCTCCCTCATCATCAAATACTCTTTTATCTGGCCAGATCTCCTTTCAAGATCTACTGCTTGCCTTGCTGGACTTTCACAGTGAGATTGGTTACAAGAGATGTTTCATTTATTGCTCTGAAACCAACTGCCCTCAGTTCATGGCATAGGTTCATCTGCCACCAGATTTTAGAACTTCCCAGGAAAAGTTTCCCACCAGGATCTTGGACCAGAGTTTAAACTGTTGCAGTTAAGAACAAGGGTAAATAACCTTACCTAGCTTGAATGGATTTTTGTTTTGTAAATCAAAAGTAAGTACTGACTAGGCACAGATTTAAATAAAACCAAAACTTCTTTACCAGAATGGGAGCTTCCAGCCAAGAGATGGATTGATTTATAAACCAGTGCAGGTTCAAACACCTGCTCCTGGGAAGTCTCTTCCATCCTGTAGCTGTGCATAAAAAGGCATCAGTGCCCTTAGCTTCTCACCACCTTCCTTTTAGCAAAGGTTGCTTGCTGATTCCCAGAAGCATTTCAGTGCAAGCATGACCCTTTAGCTTAAGCACTTTAAATAAAGAGACTTCACCAACACATATGGCTATGACTGAGAAGGACCAAGGGCAATCTATGCTGGAAAAGGGGAGGATTGTCTTTAGGAGATGGTCACGGCAAGCTGCTGAAGCAGGTCAGCATTGTAAGGTCTTCAACTAGAAAAGAGCATATGAATAGACCCTAATGGCAGCTAAAGGGTAGAAAGTATCATAGGAACAGCTCTTTTTGAGGTCAAATCAAAGGCCCATCAAACCTAGTATGCTGACCATAGCTAGGGAGCGAGGGCAAGAAGAGGGGATCCTGCAGGGATCCTTCCCTTCACATGCCCTCCTCCTTGCATCCACCAGTGGGGTCAGGGACCGCCAGCAGCATGGATGGACTCCTCCTCCCTGAACCTGACCTGCACTGTGCTGAATCCTCTTAGATTTTCAGTTCCTGATGAGGAGTTTCTATGTTGTATTCTCCATGCCATGTGTGACTGAAAGCCCTCTCTCATATCCCTTCAAGGCACTCGTTCCTTTACTTGTTTTCCTCCTCCGTGTCTTTCCACTATATCCTTCATGAGACAAGATGAATAGGACTGCACACAGAGTCCCTACACCAGGGATTTATATAATCACAGAGTGTTTTCTGTGCTGTTTGCTATTTGTCTGTGATAAGTCCTACCTTTTGGTCTCTAGTGAACACTAAGCTGATGTTTGTACAGGCCAATCTGTAGTAAACTTTCTGGAGCAGTGATAACTGGGTGCACTTGTGGTTGGGGTCCCTTTCTCCTGTGTGTTTTACCTTACATTTGGCAAAATCAAATCTCATCTGCCATTTTACTGAATATCCCCTCAGTACTGGGAGATCCTTCTGCATCTCTTTGCAGTCAGTTTTAGTTCTAAATAATTATGTATTATTAGCAAACATGATCACTTTCCCTGCCACACTCCTGAGTGTTTGTAAAACACTTCACTGTAAAATCTGAAGATTTCATCCTGTCCTTTGTTCGCTATTATTACAAGTTTGTAATTGATGAAAAGTCTTTCCCTCCCATTGAGGGGTCTTGTTAAAAGCCTTCTGACTCTGTCAGGCAGCTCAGCCTTAGCTAAGGGTTGTTTGACACTTCAAATAGTTGTAATAGATTTGTGAAGTGTGATTTCTCCCTACAAATGCCACACTAACTCCTCCCCAATCTATGAGTTTTATCCAAGTGCCTACTAATTCTAAAATTTCTGCCGGTTTGTCTGACATAGAAGTCAGGCTTTCTGGTATATGGGTCCCGGGAGATGTTTTAAGAACTGGTGACATATTTACCACACTCCAAACTTCAGGCACAGAGACTGATTTAAGCAAGAGGCTTCACACTACAGCAAGTGGTGCTGTAGTTTTCTATCTAAGCAACACCAGAGCTTCTGGGAGAACAGCATCTCATTCTAGCTGTTCGTTCTATCAGCTTGGTCTGATCAAGTTATCATGGGTTAATGAGCCATCAACCACCAGGCAAGCTGACTGCATTCATGTCCCATTACAAAGATGGGGGATTTTAAGCTATTGCATTTTACTTCACAACAGAATTGGATGAAGAAGACGCATTTATTCCAGCTTTTCTGACAGGCAGTAACTAATTAGGTAGGACAATTCCACTGCTTGCAATTGTAAATCACTGCCCTTGGCACACACGATGTTCATATTCAAACTAGCTGGAAACTGCCCCAAAATCCACCAATTCTATTAGCCACCAAAGGACTTTCAGCCTAAGGACAGGAGGGGCACAGGGTGCAGGTGTTTTCCGAGAATGGCGGAGCTCTGCGCAAACCCTTGTCTTTGCTGTAGGGCCTGGATTTCAGGCTTACAACCCCAGTCACTCCAAGAAAATTGTGCTGCGGTAGGATAAGCTGGGACTGAAGCTGCAGGGGTGAGAGGTTAAACAACTTGAGCTACACACTAGCTGAAAATACATGAAAAGAACTGTTGCCAGGTTAACTCCTAGAAAAATCAGCCTCAGCCCAAAGGGCAGATAATAAATCGGTGTATAAGCTAAACAAAGTGCTGATGCAGCCTTCGCTGGAGGAGCACTCCCAGCACCGCTGTAATGCGGGGCCAGGATGAAATTCCACTGTGATTGACACTCTGCCATCACATCATTTGTTACCGATCCCATTTTTCCTCCCTTCCTCTGCTTTTCACTTCAAGGGACAGGACCTGCAGCAGCACAGCCTGCAGAGCCCTGCTTCGATCTGTTTTCCATTTGAGCATCCTCCTCTGAGGATTGACTCATGCTTCTTGACATAAAGCACCGCCTCTTTGGGCTCTTATAAGGAAATAGCACGAGAGAATTGTCTAATTCAGACTTTTTGGCAGACTTTATATACTATGCATTATAGTGTACATTTCTAGCCAATGTCTTTGCCCTTTTGTGGTCATTTCAGAACAAACCGAGCTGCCTCCCTTAACATTTTGGGTACTTTTGCAAACTTGCAATGCCTTAGACCAAACAGAGGTTTGGAGTAAATCAAACTTTGGTGGAATTATTTTAACATATGAACAATAAACACTCCTCTTCTATTTCTGCTTTGCTACTAATTCACATCACAGTTACTCCAAGATTTTTCTACAGGGAAATACATTTCAGCATCAGATACGACAAATGAGATGCACAACTATTACCGTGGCTATTGCCTGTGTTTATGGGAGTCCTGTATCTGTCCCACGCTCAGGTCTTTAAAACTTGAGTTGTAAAAAAATGTCTGTAGTGAAACATGAAACCAAATGAGACTGACCTGGACTGGGATTTGGTTATACATGGGAAAGTCAGGCTAACTTCACCTAGAGAGTTGTGAAGGTTCATGAACCTTGTGAGTGAGCAAAGGTCCAGTTCTGAAAAAACCTAGCCAAACGTTTTCCAGCAATTTTAAACAACTATGTATTTGGGAACAGAGAGATCCTGTAAAATAAATAGTTTTGATACGAAATCCATTGGAGAGAGACCTGGTGGCTTCAACAATGTTTAGCATTAATGTATTGAATGAATTGAAAGTTCAAGCTCACATAGAGGCTAAGTGTTAAACGAGTAGGACTGAACCACAAACCCCTTGTTCCTGGGGCTCCAATTATAAATGTGTCATTTGCAGCTCTAGAGTTAAGGAGAGTTGTATTTTGCTTTATTGGATATCTGCACTATGTCTGAAATATGGATGTCTCTAGCTGGCTGAGACCTTCACATACTGAAAGTATCTCCTCATTTTCTCCTGAGAAGCCTCTCAGGAAAAATTTTTACTGTAAACTACCAGTCTGCTATTTATGCACCTCCTTTTGGCCATGCTCAGCAAAATACTTCACAAACATGGATGCAAGCTAACTGAAGGTTCAGTAAGCACTATTGTTAACAGAGAAGGTATTCTTCTGAAAATCACAAATATTTCTGTGGAACAGATCCTTAGAGACAGGTCCTCTGATTATTAGTATTATGATACCCTAAAATAAAATCTGAGAATTCACCAACGTAACAAAGTTTCCCTGAGGCAAAGAAGTATGCCAGCAACTTGACAGCAGCTGGGGATTTTGCTTTGGGTCATGACTCCAGCTTTTTTTTCCAGATTTGGCCAGAGGAAATGGAAGAAGATTTACAGTACAGCTAAAGACTAGCCACCAAATCTCTTGACTTATAGTCTGGTATCTAATCTTTAAATTAGAAAGGAACTGAAGCCACAGCTTCAGACTTTCATTACCACTACCAGGTTCCTAGAGCTGGGGGAAAAAATATGATAATGCTTTTAAATGCCAGATTGCTAATCCATAGTCTTATTAACATGCTGCCATGTGGCAGACAAGCTGGTCTCAAAGTGACTCTTTTGTCCCTTACTCTGTGGGTCTGGGCAGCAGTGGTGATACACAAAAACATTTATATTCTGCCCTGAGCTCCAAACAGGAGGCACATTGGTGGTCTTGGCCTCAATGTCCATGTGGTACTGTGAGCAGAGGAAAGTGGATGTCAGGGGATCGAGCTATTTTGGTGATGAACCTACCCTTGATACATCTGGCTCATGCCCCACCTGACACGCTCGCTCCAGAAGTGAACAGAGACAGGCAGGGCAGAGCAGTCAGCTCATCTGGCAGCTTAAAAAAAGGAGGAAAACTTCACAGCCAGATTTTTTTTTTCTCAACAGTAAGCCTGGAAATTAGCCTTGCTTTCCCCTAAGAAAACTCCCCAACCATACTGTGATGGGCAAAGAATTAAGAATTAAGAGACAGAACAGTGGTGCGAATGCCATAAACATCACTTCTGTGTGCGCTCCGTTGCCAGAGCACACATAATAAAGCTTAATTTCCTGGTGCCGTGCCCTGACTGCAATACACTGCCCAGATCTTCCTCCTGCTCTCAGCTGAGAGCCAAGTCATTCTATAGGATTATTTTGTTAAGAGCAAAGCTATTTGATCTGAAGAGACTTAGCACCAGATTATGGCCACAGCTTTTTCCGGATTAGTGGCTGCAGAGGAAGAGGGCAGGAGTTGTCTGGTGATTTGAGTCAGAGCCTGGAGCTTGGGAGACCCAGGTTCAGTCCTTACAGCAAGTTCCCCATATGTCTAGAGATAAGATACCTTCTGCTGCTGTTTCCACACTGAAATATAGGGTTTGAGGAAGGTGATTATGTTAAAGGCAGTGAGATGCTCACCTATTATGACAGGGATGGGCAAAAGCTTTGATGCCAACATACCCAAATCTTCAGGAAGCCAGAAGCCACATGCCTTTATAACACTCTTGAACTCCCTTCCCCCAGTCTAGTGTCCCATCTCATGGCCCAGCACCTCCACCCTGAAATTAGCTCTAGTGCTGTATGGGCTAGCAGAGAGAACCAGCCCCATGCCAGGCTTTGAAATGAACTGCGGTTTCTTTTCTGCCTGGTTGGAGGTGCACATGCCACTGATATGGCTTCACCTCACACTCCTCCTCTGTCATGGAGCTGGCACCTTCCTTGTCTTATTGCACCAGAAAAAAACCCAGGTTTTAACAGAGCTGGTGATTTAGGGAGAATTCCTGGTTTTCATTGCTGTCCTTTGTTTCATGAATTGTTTAATGAAAATGAATTCTCCCCTGGACTCCTTACATTGCAAGTACATCTTTTTTTGCACATAAATATTCACTTTACATACAAATAAGTCTAACTTGACTAGGGAGTGGGAATAGTCTTACAAATTTCATAGTGCCAGCTTTCCAAATCAGCCAGTTCCAGCCCAGGTAGTTTATGAAAACTTCCTTTGGACTCTCACACTGTTGGAAAGTGTTACCTGAATATTTATAGTGAAACACATGTATGAACACCTCTCTGAAAGCTGTACAAAAGTGACTGTACAGATGGATGCCATAGCTTTCTGGAGATATGCATAGACAGACTCTGCTTCTAAAAGCACTCTGTGACAACTCCTTGCTTATAAGAAATGACTGTTGTTACCATATCCTCCCCCAGAAATGCCCCTCTGCCACACCAGCAGCTCTAGAGGGAAGAATGTCTGTCTCAGGGCTCTGAGTTGGGTTGACACCAACATAACCATCATTGGTACCACCATGAAGTCTTTCTGTAGTAAGTACAAGTTATTTTATAGAGGGACGATCTTTTTGGAATTTCAGATTAGCTCCACAATGGGGGAAATGAAAGGTACCACACATCCCTTCCACCCTATGGGCTGAAATCGCACCTGGAGTCCCCATCCCATCCACCTCCATTTCCCCAGCCTGTCTCTACTTCATACACCAAAACCATGACTTTTTTAATTTTATGCACCTGGAGCAAGTTGCGACTCAAAGAACAGCAACAGAAACCATAATCATAACTCCCATAACCCAAAGCAGCCATCACAGGATGCTCTGAATCTCTTCCAACTTCATAAAACAATGGCAAAACCTCCTTTGATTGCTATGGGAGCAGGTTTTAGGTCTTTCTGAACCGAATAAATACTTCCTTCTCTAGGGCCATGCCTTAGGGCTAATTCTATGTAAAACACTGACAAAGCCATATCCCTTTGAGAGCAAGAATGTAGTAGGTAAGCAGTTCCCAAATCTCTTTTAACTTTTTTGTGTGTGTAACTGCTAAGCAGCAACAGAGCCCACCACATACCAGGGTACACATCTAACATGCCAAGCCCTGTGGCAGTGGGACATAAAGCTTCGTGTCAGCTAGTGGGGGGCCTCTTTGAATCTCCAGCTGGGTGCAACCCATGGACCAACTCTGGGACAGTCAGCCTGCAGGATTTTGTGGGCCTTAGTTTAGAAACCACAGGACTACATCATAAAAATAACATAGCAACATTACTTAGACTGGAGAAGAAAAAAAGTCAGTTTAAATAAAACATCATGGAATGTAACTATAATTACAATATTACCAACTGTGTCTCCACTTACACAGCCCTACCAGTTACTGGAAATACTGATCAACTTAAAAATCTGAAAAAACTACTGTTAGAATTGGATATACTAATGAATCTTTCTTCCCAGCTCCATGATGAATCCCTGAATGGCTAAACAAGAAATGAGTATTGGACACTACACATGCTATAGGCACGAATTACTAATGGTCAGAAACAAAATGATGGCAAGCAATGGAGATGATTTTAAGCCTTGGTTAAAGGCACCCTATTCATTTGATGGACTTACTAATAGCTTGTGCCAATTGATTACATTTTTACTGTTAATTAGATTAGCTCTTTATATTCCACTTACAGATTAACTTCATTGATGACCCCAGGTCTTCAGCTTCCCTACTGCAAGAACAAAGCTGAAGGAAAATGCAGGCTGGCCAGTGCGATAGTTGTAAGGTTTGATAATTTGAGAAACATGGCATAGAGAAACATGGTCACAGAGATACTGAAGAACAAGTTCCAAAATATTACTCCTGAGACATGTAAGAAGGCATAGACTAGTGGTCCTGAGCCTCCACCAGCCCTTGGGAAAAGGTGGTACTGAAAAGACGGTGTGTAGGAGCCATCATGGCAGCCCTTCCCATCCACTGAGCTGCAGAAGTCATGACCTCTTTAGACTACAAGCAATGCCACAGGGATTGTGGGCATCATGTTGCTTAAAAGCTTGATGCTGAAGACTCTAGCTGAGGCAATGTATTACCTTTCACAGAGGAAATGAGTACAAATTTGGCTAGGGACGTAAATAAATATGAGATCATTTTCTTAGTGCTGACTTATGTGATGAATGATTCATGTTTAACTGTTTCCACTGTATGTTGTTCAAATCCTGGAGGTAGTGTCCTCCTTCTGAAATCAACAGGAGCTGCAGATGCTTTTCTCCTCAAAAAAACAGGTTTCTTAAAGCCAAAATAAGCACCAGGCACTTTTCAACTCTCTCTTCCAGGATTATGTATTTGCAGCATTTGTTACCAAAAAATCAAAATAATTGTTGTTAAGGCCATGAGACAAATCATGACTTGTCTTTTTCACATTTCCATCTAGGCCATTTTTTACATTTACCTCATTCTAAAATTCTCACCAAGTCTAAGTGTTTCGCACCAGATTTTGTTTTGTGCATCTAGATATTGAAAGAAACCTTTAAAAGTAACACTTTGCAGAAGAAACGTCAATGTGATTTCCAACTGAGATTCTGATTATTCAGATTTTTATCACAATTCCCAGATCCCAATATTCAGCCTCATGTGTGGATTTCTGACTCAAAAGGATCTGACTTTAGTGGCATGATTATGCACACAGCATTAATAAAATGTAGAACATGGCTATATATACTGCTATAAAACAGAGTTTGTACTAGTACCCAGCTAAGCACTACGAGTACAGAGTTTGGTTTCTACCATCAACGCACTCTGTGAACAATAGGAGTCTGCACTGAAATAGCTGCATGTTTGTATTGTCAGATGGAGGAAAGATGTGGATGGCCTGGGAGGAGACTGAAAGGACGAAAGCTCTGAGCTCCCACAGATTTGCTTTTGTCAGAGGAAGCACGAAGTTTAACATAAATCTGTGCAGCATCCTTCATGCAACTTAAGACACATTACAAACAACCTTTTGAGCTAGAGACAATGTCACAAGCCATGAAGGGAAAATTTTCAGGTCAAAAAACTATAGGTTTTGACTGCCCTGGGAATAGCTGCAATAGTGTTATAAGCTAGAGGAAATGTGTGCTGTTTCAAAAGCTGTAGGCTTCTATGTTCTCAAGGTGAGATATACCATGTAATCAACCCCTACAATAGTATCCTGGGCTTTTGAGTGTTTTACTTGAAGCTTCAATTCATTAAGCCATGTACCAAAGACCAATGGAAGGCAGAGTGGGGCTCAGTGGAGCATTTTAAAGCTCCTTCATGCTGCCAGACAGCTCATGTGCCCCTGGCCAGGGATGCTCTCACGGGGATGCTACCTGCCTCGGGTCCTGTGCACCACGAGGTTAAAAGAGAACAGCTTCCACTCTTGATCCAGATCTTGGTCAAACCTACTTCCCATCCCAGTCCCTGAAGTTCTAGGAATAACCTACATATACTCTGACAGCAGCTAAGGGAATCACAGACTATTCCTGCATTCATCTGAGGTGTTTGTTCCACCAGCCTTTGAGAATTGATGTCCCCAGAGAAAACTCAGGTAAAACAGGCCAAGCAGAACATCATACCTTGTTATCCCATGGTACTCTTCTGAGATGATCCTGTTCTGCTGCATGTCTTTTTAGCCCTGACTGCAGCCAACTTGACTAAACCATGAAGAGCTGTGAGCTGTCTCTGCTAGTATTACAGGGCCGTTGGACTCTGGAGCATAATGTGTTTCTTGCAAGTGGCTCTCCATGCAGACAGTCTTGGGAAGAAAAACAGACCTAGCAATGGTTACCCTCCATTCTCCTAATGTCCGTCTATACTCAGGTCTTTAAAAAAATAATGTTGTTGCTACAACCACCTTGCTAACAATAAATCCTTTCTTATACATCCTTCTAATGCTAGAGCCTTCAGGCAATGCCGAATGGAAAGAGTAAGGTTTCAGTCTCTATACCAAGGAATTCCTGTTTTCAAAAGGCCAGACACAACAGCTGGGAAATTTCTGGTTATTGCTGCTTTGTGTCAGCTCTTACCCATTCCTGGAGGGGGGTGTAATTTCTGAAGCCTAACAGCATTTGAACCAGGCCGAGCAGTCTTTGAATTATTTTTTGGCTGACATTTCACAGAGGTGGGAGTGTGTGTACTAACACATAGCTATATGTACATTTTATATCTGTATATATACACACATGCCTTGGGGGAAGGAAGGCGGGTAACTCAGCATGTCTAGCCTTTGAAATGCTGATTCAGGGGACTGGAAGCTGCCCCCACGTTGCTGCTCTACCAGACCCTGCCTAGCTTTCAGCCAAGATGAGTCCAGGGGTGCCTGAGATACCTGTTTAGGGTGAGAGTCCAGCCTGAAAAGCAGCGGCTGCTAGCAGCACTGCTGGGCTGTAATTATTAACAGATTTGTTTTTGTGGTATTCACATTCCCAATGCTTCCCCTGCCTTACCCCCTGTCAGGGAGCTGTCTCCTCCTTCTCACATATATGCTGAGCTCCTGTGGCGACACACATTTCTGTGGGCAGCAGCAGTGGAGAAACCATAGTGCCAGCCCAGTCGTATCCTGGAAGCTGTCCCTTGTTCTTTCCAGCACCGCATTTCCATTACAGCATGAGGGGGCTTTTCTGTCCTCTCACAGGTGCCTTTGTCCTTGGATCCTGCCAGGAGCAACAAAAAGATGTCATTTTTGCTGGTGTCTACAGTGGTAGTGTGGCTGCCCACACACATACACACATGCCCACAATCATTTCTTTCCCCAGACTCTTTTTCGAGACACACATGTGCACAGAAGAGGAGGGAATCTCCTCATTTCCAGGAAAGGCAAAAAAAAGCTGTCTGAGCATTTAGCCCCAAAAACTTCTGGACAGGAGGTGAGACCTTCAACACGTAGGACAGAGCAGTACTGGAGACTTGAGACTAATCAGACCAAGCTCTGAGTGTTTGATCAGTCTTTTGCTGCTCTCCTGTACATATATGCTGTTAGGGGCTTTGTCCTGGGTTTGCCATCCCAAGCATGCTCTGTCACGGGCAGGAAGTATCCAGCTGCACCAGCAGCATCAAGACATGGAGTAGGGGAATAGACCCTCTAACCCTTAAGACTTATCTCCTAATAAAAAGCCTGAGGCATTTCGAAGCCACAGCAATCTCTTCTGGCAAAGACTTTACGCCCCGAATATTTTGGTTTCACAAGTTCTTTGGGCCTGAGCCCAAGGAGGAATATCTCCTCCTCTTCCTCCCACGTGCCTAGACTGACAAATGCAGGCGGTGGGGGCATTTCTCAGCACTTCCCTGCGCGATCTTGAAGGAACTCTGCAACAAGTCACCGTCGCTGGGTCTGCCAGTCTGCCTGTCTGTCTGCCTCTCTCATGTGGGGATCAGGACTCTGCTGAGAAAAGACAGATAGGGTTTCACACAATCCAAAGCATATGTACAGTAACTAAAGCTGCGTAAGCGCTTTTCTTTCCTAGGGAAATTTTCCAATGTATGTTTCAAAAGAATGTGAAAATATTCCCCCTCCTTTCTTGCCTGCTTCCTATAAATCCAGCCTGATGCAGGCGATCCCCTCGGACACTCTTCTCCAGGAGGGATTTAAGGCTTGGGAAGGGGCACGGATGACAATGCTGGGAATTCACACCCTGAGCAGCCAGTGCAGAGCAGGCCCTTAGAAAAGGACTTATCAGTCATGGAAACCACTTAAGGTTAATCATACATTATTGCCGTGAGAAAACACGCTCAAGCACTCAAGTCCAGTGAAAATGGACGTGTTTGGGGTTATTTTCCTCCATTTAAGCATCGTCAGATGTTTGCATCCTCCACAGGCAATTCAGTGTTTTGGGTATCCCCTCCTCCTCCAGGAATGTCCATGCAAGAGGAAATTTCTCCACGGGAAGTAGTTTGTCTAAAAGTCATTTTTCATGGGGGAGGAGAAGAGCCTTGACCAAACATTTCTGACCAGCTGCTTTGTGCACATACAGGCTGCAGTGACCGGCTGCTGCAGAGAGCTGCCAAAAACAGAGCTCAAGGGGGAGAAGGCAAAGATAATGTGATAGACAGTGTCCACTGCCTACAGACAGCCTTCTCATGGCCGGCAACTCCAGTTACAGGAGTCAAGCTGGGGAACGAGCCTTTGGGATGGTGCCCCATGAACATGGGGCCAACGTGCCCTGCTGATCCCATGATAGATGACCCCAGATCATAGGTCCTTCTCGCTATGCGAGAAAAACAGATCTGCCTGTGCTGAAGAGGGTACGTCCATGTGTACTAACACGTGAGCACGTACATGGCTCCTACAGACTCCTGCTTCTCCTGCCCATCGCTGTGGGCTGAGCATGGCCCTCATCCAGGGTGGAGGGATGCCAGCTGTGAGCAAGGACCTGTGGGGCCATGAGGGAAGCAGCTATCCCTCAAGAAATGGATGAGAAACACATTCATATCCTCGTTTCTGCACTGCAGATTCCCAACACAGAGCTGAGTCATTCCAGACAGACTTATGGGAGATGATTTCCCCTTTAACTCCAAAAGCATTTGCTGGGTTATAATTATTCCTCTTTAAAAAAAAAAAAAAAACAGAAAAAGCCTCCTCCTCCAAACACTGTATACATAAAGTCATGGAGAAGGAATGATAAACTTCCAGTGTTTCTGGTGGGTCACAACACTAATTTGCAGACTTTTGTATTCTTGCAAACTGTCATGTAAAATGGCCATTTTATTTCATATATAGATTTAACCAATAAACCTACAGATCAATTTACACAGTAGAAGGAAAGCTATAGGTTTTGCAGGAGATTAAGTTCCAAAAACCTTTCCAGTGTCTCGGTCTGTACAAGTATGCATGCCGGTGTGTGTGTGTGTGTCTGCATTCAAAAGACAGACAGCAGAGGTGAAGAGAAGGAATAAATGTTTGGGCCTTATTCCCAGTTAATGTCAGTCAGCATAACTGCATTGTATATTTGTGTCTATTTATACCCACCAAGGATCTAAAATTACAACTTTAAGCAGGAAGCTAAACCTAGAGTTTTTAACAAGTCTAAGCAGTTGAATTTAATGCTCAGGAGCAGGGGGTCAATTCTGGTACTAACTGGGAAGAGGGCTAGACTTGAGAAATCGTAATAGGAGACAATTTTCACCTTATTATCAACCTTATGAAAACCAAGCCTTTTAAAATATGCCTCAGGATAGAAGCCACAAAATGTTATTAATGTTGGAAAAGCCTTTCTGGGACTTAAACAGCTTTCAGTCATGGAAAGGCAAATTCTCTTTTCTTGCAGACAGCTCCAGATCAGAAACTCCTGACACCAAACCTGCCAAAATTGTCCAGACTTGGTCAAAATCACAAACAGAAATGGACTGCAGTCCCAGAAATGGGAAAGGTCAGAAGCCACTAACCAGGAATCTAATTTTGTAAGCAGGACCTTTCTTTGATCTCTTTTACAGGTAACTTAGTCCCTGGATAGACCTCATGCTCAGCATCCCTTAGAGAGGGGTGAGAGAGGCACAAGCTAACTAATCCTGAAAAATTCACTACATGGGGGAAACTAAGGCAGGCAGCTGTGAAATGACTTCTTACAATCACGTCGTGGGCCAGGAGCAGGACTGAAAAGGAAATCTGCGTCTCCCAGGTCCCAAGGGCACACAAGTGCTGAAACTGAGGTTACATGTGGCCTGCAGGAAAAAGCGTGAGCTGGAGTGAGGTAAAAGGCCTGACCTGTCATCGGCCTTCCCTCCCACGCCCCATCACAGAGCAGCAAAAAGCAGATGATAGGAGAGTTACCCAATCCTTCCCATCCCTCCTGGCTGCAGCTGGGGCTGATGTCCCCTCTCATCAGCCTGCAAAGCCCATTGCCGAGCTGTGCTGGCCACCACTCTGAAGCTCAGACGCAGGGTGGAGCAGGTGAAGACAGGACTCCTGCAACTCTGGGCAAGGAGGCAGCTTCCACTTTAAAGGGAAAATAGCATGGAGGGAGCTACATGGTCCCATCCCCAGCAGCCACTGCGCCGGCCAGAGCTGCTTCCCACCATAGCATCATTTTTATAATCACATTTTTAGCCGGAAACAGTCTTCCCTCTGCTACAGCTCGGTCCCTCCAAGCTTGTTCCAGAGGAGTCTGGTAAGGGCTTGTCTGAATCTGAACTCAGCATACAACCCTCTGGCACAGAGGAAAAAAAGCTTTCTTCAGTAGCTTGCAATCAGATCTCGGTCTCAGTTTAGTTATTATTCACAACAGCTCTGCCCGGAAATGATTACAAACACAAGCAGAAAGTACCAGGCTGTGGGGATGACCATGCAAGCAAACTTCCATGATGAAATTCTGTCTGTCCTGCTCTTTTTGGGAGAGGCTGAAAAAGCACAGGAGCCCTTTTCTCACTGTGGTCTGACAGTGTGATCCTAAAGCACCCAGGACCTAGTGCAACTCTCAGGCATGAGATTTCCTTTAATACATGGCCTCTTATATTTGCCTTTTCAGCAGTCTCTGCAGCAATCGAGTACACTTCACAGTGCAGTCTGATTTCTAAGTGATGCACAGAGTTCATAAATGGTCAATAGAGCTCCTTGAGCACGTTACAGACAGGACAATTACATGCTACCGACAGCAAGCTACTGGGTGCTACCCATTGATTACTCATTTATTAAAACACAAGCCCCTTTCCAACTGCTTATAAATAAAAGACTTGCTATAAAATGCAACTCTTTTGAAAGCACAGAAGTGCATGGAGATGAAATTCCTTCCCAGACATGGAAGTGACCTGTATTTACTGTAAACATTATCCCACATTTAAATTTGGAAATGAAACAAGGGTGAGGCAAGGAGTCTGGATTCTGGTCAGAGCTTCCCTGCAGTTGGAGGTAAGCTCCGCTGCCAAGGCTTGCTTGAGTCCTCCTGCCTGCCTACTTTCACAGAAAACCTCTGCCTTCTTTGGATCACTTTGTATGTGTTTCAGACTGGGTGGGGGACAGGTTCATTTGCACAGACATCTGATGAGGCTTACTCACAAGTGTTACTCACCAACCACTTGCTTGTGGGGAAGGAGAAGTTCAAGCCCCATTCTTCACTCAGACCCAAGAAACAGCCGCAAATTACCTTAAAGCGAAAGGGCTGGGTTCGAGTCAAGATCATGTACCCTGCGGTTTGTATAAAAAAGCAACATCAGTTGTAAGGAATTTCTCTCAGCTGACAGTCAGGAAAAACATTTATGACTATTGAATGCTCTGGGTATTTCTTGAATGCCAGAGCACAAAGATAGTTCTCCAGGGTGAGGAGCAGGGGGAATCCTTCCTCACTGTCAGTTGTGTCTATATGGCCAGCAAACCCTGTTCAGCAAACCACCCCAACCACATGTTCAACCTCAGACAACTGCATAACCCCTCTGTAGCAGCACAAGGCTAAGCGATGCCTCAGTGAATTAGGATCCTAGCGAGTAAATTCTCTGACAAGGAGTTACTAAGGAGTTGCTAACTATAGTTTGTTATATATGTTGTACTGACTGTGGTTTTTCACCCGTGTAAATAGGAAAGGGAGGTATTTGGCATTTTCAATGACGGTATGGAAACCCCTTTTTCAGGAATGGCCCTACCTTTCTGCCTGCCTTTTCTGATACTCAGCATAAGTGAGGAGTCAGAAGTCTGGCTTGTAGATTTAACCAGCATCCCATTCCCTTTAGGCATGCTTACAATTCCCAGTCAGGCTTTTGCATCCTACACTCATATTCTAGACAAACAAAACCAGATGCTGTCAACTTGAAGTTTGAAGCTTGCCCCCATTCTGAGAGGGCCTCAACAGGAAACTCAGCTTCATTCAACCTGAAGTTTAGGAGGTCCTGCTGACATTGAAAGATGCCTGGATCTAGATTCAGCTCAAAGTCCTGTCTATACAAGAACATCTGCAAACACAAAGCTGAAGCCTGACAGTACTCATATGACAGCCTGTTCTCCTGGGCTTCCCAGCCCAGCCCCACAACTTTGAGAGAACTGGAGTGAGGATCCAGTTAGCCTGTAGAGTATAACAGGTTGTCCTTGTGACTGTCATGCCTCACACTGCACAGCTTTTTCTTGAATTCAGCAGTATAAAGAGTTCAATAAATTAAAAAATATCTAAAATGAGTTTTAATTTAAAAAAAATAGAAAAGAAAGGGAAAGAATATTTTAAATATTCCTCCACCGCTGCATAGACTCTGTTTCCTATTAAAGGCAACTGTGTGCAGTGTTTCTATTAAGATTCTGCTTCCTGTTGTGTAATATGGAATGTTAAAAATCCCAATATTGTTTAAGAAGTTATTACAAACTCCAGAGAGTTTTCTATTCCCAAGAAATCTCTCCCAGTGGGAAGCTGGAGAAGTTCCTGTTGAATTTACAGTAAATGCCTCAGACCCTATGTAATATTTATGGTGTCCCTCTCATCTTATCCAGGCTGGTTTGCTGGTTTGCTGCTGTGAAAGAAAAGCCTGTTTCAATGGTTAAGGGCTGTGACATTCACTTTGAAGGATATTGAAGCGGATACGATAGCCACAGGAAATGTTCCAGTCTCGCTGAGGTACCTCAGAGAGGTATTCGGTCAAATGAGAATTCACTAATCTGATTCCCAGGAAAAAAATCACAGTAACTTAATGAAGAAAGAGAAAGAAATGTGACAGATCTGCATTCATGGCTTGCCAGATCTGGATTCCATGAAAGCCAGAGGAAAAATTCCCATTTGCTTTCATGGGAATAGGATTTTGACCCCAAAGAACTTCCATTCAAACAGAATTGTGCTGCATTTTTAAACATTGTGAGAATTAGGTGGTGTCCATTTGCATTAAAAAGAAGTCACTGTACGATATGATGCGGATGTACATTTGCATGGCCACAAACTACAGCTACTACAGCCCTTCTTATTAGCAGTTCTCAGAAATATCTAATAGGGGCAGCAAAACAACCTAGGTAGTGTCATCCACCACCTCAGTTACTGAGTCAAGAGCAGAGATGCCACCTCCAAAGTTCTGGTCCAATATTGCTTCACATATAAAAGTGCCTGGGCTGTAACAACTGCAGAATAAATGCCTTCTCAAAAGTTGTTCTGACTTTGCTGCCTGCAGAAGAAATGAACACGCAGTGGAAATAGTTGTGTATTCAAACCTGTCGGAGAGAGTGGAGATAAAGGGAGGATGCCTCCTTTGGGTTGAGCTTGGTACAATATATAAATTATAAATAGATGCTGTATGCGTACTGACAAATCCTTTAGTGAATCCTTTTGCAGTCCTACATTACAGCCTAAACTTTCAGAACTAGAGGTTAGGGCTTAAAGTTCATGTTTAAGTATCTAGAATTGACCATGATTCACATGTGCTGAGCACTCAACAGCTTTCATTGGTCCTTAGGGAAGATGCTGGGTGCACAGTATTTTTTAAAATATGGGCATTTTCTGAGGAGATGTGAAGGTTGTAACTGGAGACAGCTTGTCCCAGAGGTGCTGGAGGCATCAGACAAATTGAAAGGTGAGGAAATGGGATGTGGCACCTGGACGAAGGGGATGAAATAAGCAAAGAAGAAGCCAGGGGCTGAAAATGAATCCTGGTTGTGAAATCTGCTAGATGGTAGCATCGACTCTCAAAGGGAACAGCCTGAGCCTGAGTCATCGCAAGGTGGTCTGAGCAAAGTCCTGGAAAACATTGCCAAGATCAACCTGCCCTGTTCTCTGTGCATGGACGACACAACCCAACAGGTCAGCCCATGTCTCCCACTGTCTCCATAAACAGAGAGATTATGTGGGAAGGAGGAACCTGCATTAGCTCTATCCTTGAAGGCAAATTATAGTTCAGGAGACAAACACTACTATGAGCAAGAAATAGAAGGGGTGCTAAGCCTATATGTTCATTTTTAGTCTCCTTTGTGTATTCACACGTACACAGGAAGAGAACTCATTGCACCAAATAAACCACAACCCTGGTTTAGACATGGACAAATAGTCCCGAACGAATGGCGGGTGACGTTGCAGTGAAAGGAATAAAACTTTTAGTATGATGTCTCAAGAGACGTTTAGAGTGAAGAAGATGTGAAACTCTTCATCCAGATAGCAAACTGATGGAAGAACCATAGAACAAGAAGAAATAGTAGCTGTTCCATACTGAAAAGCAAAGATACTGAGGGGAGCGGTAAAAAGATTAAAGTTGGTGTTTGGTTTTATTTAACAACCTCATTAATTCCTTGGGAATAAAAAGGAGTGAGTACATTCACATCTGAAGTGTGCAGCCAAGATGCAGCCAACATCCGTGTTGCACCAAACACTTAGAAATATGAGGAGGAAACAGTGAAACAAGACTCAGTTTAGGACAGTAAATGCCAGGGAGGAAGAGTGATCCAAAATGCAGATATTCAGTGGGAGAAATACAACTTGAAAGTGGGGATCAGAGTGGAGGTTATCATCTGAGGCACAGATTTATAAAACAGTAAGGCAAGATAGCTATAATAAACTTGTACATAATTGTGCTGTGTGCATTAGAGATGGCACAACTCTGGCAAAAGGATCACTAATGAGACTATGTGGAAATTACTGGAGATTCCAACCCTAAATGGAAAAAAGGAGAAAACTCAGGCAAGAATAATAGGAATGATTAAGGGATAAATGCATATAATTTTAAGACACGTTGAAATAGTTAAATTTCAAAAACCCTTGAGAAGATAAAGTTACCCTTTGAGACCTGTGATACCACTACTCCAAAAACATTTACAAGCCCCCACTAGGTACTAAGTATTTGTTCAGAAAAATACTCAAAAAAATGTTCAAAATCTCAGACTTTCATAAACCTAGTAAGAGACCTCGGATGTGGGACAAGTCAACTAATCTTTCTGTGAAATGGCAACAACTGCAGTGCAGAGGTACAGTCATCTAGGTACTGAAGACATGTATCAGCTCTCTGGTATGCAAAACTAATCTCTAGCCAGGATATATGCCTTTTTACCTATTAATTAGGTTTTAAGATCGCATCTGTGAATTTACTGTTTGGGGGATATGGGGAGAAGATGAGTTTAAGGAGAAATTGTCTATCTCTGCATATAAGATCTACTCCTAACTTGTTTATATTTTTCTTTCCTGGGGTGGTTTCAAATGACTTTGCTGCTTATGGCTGTTGGTTACAGGTGGAGCGTGCAACGAGGAGGAACTCATGAAAATGCCGTTTGGGATATTCATGCTAAATATCAGAGCACTCCCCTTCAGTCTAGCAGCCTGACTAGACTAGACAAAGCGCTTGAAGAACAAAAGTTTAATGCAGGAAGCAAGTCTGAGTGGAAGAAGGCAAAGACAGGCCTGGTTCACATCACCAGCAAATCCTGCACCCCCAGGAATCCTGGATTTCTCCAAGCTTCCCCACAGAAGTGGGAGCTGGGCTTGGGTCTGGGCTCTCTCAGCAGCAGACACCATGTGGTTGAGGACGCTTAGACAACATGGTGTAAGGGAGCCTATCTTTCATGCATGATGTTTGGGAATTTCTTGTGGGACTAATGGCTTGATAGTTAGCCAGAGAAGCGCTGAATTCAACATACATTCCTCTCACCACCTCATTACCTCCCAGCCATTCTCCCATCTGCATCTGTTTGTTTAAATGGAGCTCCTTAAGACAGAGGATGCTCGTTAGGAGCCTGGTATGATAAA
Organism: Aptenodytes forsteri; assembly: GCF_000699145.1. Classification (NCBI taxonomy): domain Eukaryota; kingdom Metazoa; phylum Chordata; class Aves; order Sphenisciformes; family Spheniscidae; genus Aptenodytes; species Aptenodytes forsteri. Next base: position 1,744,985 of record NW_008795936.1, read on the forward strand.
CATGGCACTTGTGCACTTGCCTAATTTGATACATCTGATGAGCCAGAACTTAATAAATGCAAACTGCTACCCAAATTACTTAGATCTGTTCAGTTGCTTTCTGTCTTTCTCAGCATATTCTATGGGCTGATCTCATGACATTCTCCTTCATGCCAGGTTTTTTTTGTCTATCTGAACTTTCTTTTTCCACTAGAAGCCTCCAAGCTGGGCTCCTCTCAGGCACTTTGCACATATTATTTCACCGCTTCAGTGGAATGGTTCAAATTATAATTTTCCAGCTGAGATGCAAAGACTAATTCATTCAAGACCACTTTTTTGTGTGTGACACTGTGGATTCCTCTGTGGCCCTTGAGGAGATAAAATGCACCCAAAGTGCTGTGGGAAAACCAGCGTGCTAGGAGCAAGCATTTGGACAGAGGAAGCAATTTGTGCTCTGTAAGTAGAGTGAAGTCGTGTGCTTTCAAGTGTATCCCATGTATGCTGAAATCCTCTGCTGATACTAATCAAATGAAACCGACAGCAGCAGTCAACGCTGAGAAATTGGCTGCTAATTTTTGTGGCTAACCAGCATGGCTGCCCTCAAGACTGCTTCGGCACTAACAATCAGTGCTACGTCAGGAAGCCTGGGAAGTGACGTGCATCCTTTGCCTTGAAAACCGGCTATCTGTGAACCTTGTCGTTGTTGATCAGGACCTGGGGTGACACGGACCTCCTACCTTCAGCTGCTTGCCCTGGAGGGATCATGGAGTGGGTGGCCCAGCCTCCTGCTCAGGATGGGATACACTTGGGAGACAGGAGATTGAAACAGCAGCTTTCCTGGGCCAGCCAGCCTGGAGCAGGGCTGGGAGCCTGTGGCTTTGAGAAAGGCAGGAGATCTCCACTCTGGTATTTGTGCCAGGGACGATCTCGCCTCTAGCTCATAGGAAACCAGGCTTAGGTGCTTCTGATCTTTCCTGGGATGGACAAACTGGACAGAGAGGCCTGGGGCTGGTGACATGCCAGGAGGCTTCTGGATGCAGCACAGTGCGTCATCATCCGTGTGTCAGCATGCAGAGTTTGCAGCTCCAGAGACTGTTTCATGGCTGTAATCCTGGAGAAGGAGTTCAGGGCAACTGAGAGATATGCCTGGTAGATGCCTAAAATTAAATGCAGTGAATGCAGGCCTCAATGACAGCCCAGCAGAGCAAAAGCAAGCAGCTGGGTCTCTGAGCAATATACAACCCTTTCTTCTCCTGCTGGCAAAGCGTGGCTGATGCTCGGGGCTGCCCTCCCAACGCTGACCTGTGTGTCTTAACAAACGTCCGTGCATAATTCTCCTGGTACACTGATGCAAGCATATCTCATTATCGTGGCCCCACGATCACAGTGAGGAAAGCAGGCTGGCCTGGAGCTGGCCTGGAAGGACACCAGAGAGATCATCCACAAAAGCATGTTTCGCAAATAACAAACTAGTGTGGGCAGTGAGATGTCACGGCACAAGGGGAAACACATGAGAAAGGCTGAATCAAGGTTTATTTCCACCACTCATGAAAGGAAAAAAGGACCGTTTCATGGCCGTAATCCTGATATCTGACAAGTAGCTTAAATTCACTTACGAAGTAATCTTATAAAGTAAATAGCTTTGATCCGATGTGTTTAATTTAAAGCACTTGATGTTTTATTTATTCTTTTACTGTGAGGAACAGATTGCACTTTCTTTAATAAAGTCTAAGAAATAAGGGTTTCCAATCCCCACACAGAGGAAAATTCATACCAGTAATACAACTGTGAAAACTGATTTCCTTGAGCCTGTTCTTATGGAGAAGAAACAATTCCTGTGCCTTAGGAACTGACGCGAACATGTATTGAATTGCAATGCACCAAATACCTGGATGAATATTTTGAAAATTAACTCATGGGTGATTCAAGAAGTTGATAAGTCTCAGTCACAGCAACAGCAAAGAACAGATATGATGATAAAAATCATGGTCTGCCCTGGACAATTTATTAAGGGCCTCAGGAAAAAAAAAAAAAAAAAAGAAGAAAAAAAGACAAGAAGGAATCAGTTTGCAAAATATGATTGTTTTTGAAATGTTTGCCTAGCAACAGACCAACAAATGCTCCAACTATGTGATGATAAAATCATGGTCTGCCCTGGACAATTTATTAAGGGCCTCAGGAAAAAAAAAAAAAAAGAAAAAAAAAAAAAAAAAAAAAAAAGAAGAAAAAAAGACAAGAAGGAATCAGTTTGCAAAATATGATTGTTTTTGAAATGTTTGCCTAGCAACAGACCAACAAATGCTCCAACTATGGCTTTATTTCATATTCTTACAGCAATACCACACAGCGTTTCAACACAAGCCAGCTCTCAGTCTGAAATCCACCCTGGTGACCTCAGCTGCCCTGCTCTGATGCTTGGGCATCTCACAGCTCCAAGAAGGAATCAGTTTGCAAAATATGATTGTTTTTGAAATGTTTGCCTAGCAACAGACCAACAAATGCTCCAACTATGGCTTTATTTCATATTCTTACAGCAATACCACACAGCGTTTCAACACAAGCCAGCTCTCAGTCTGAAATCCACCCTGGTGACCTCAGCTGCCCTGCTCTGATGCTTGGGCATCTCACAGCTCCCACCACACACCCTTCCCAAGCCGTGGCCAATTGCAGTGCCGGCAGAGCAGAAAGTGCATCTGTTTCTGCTTTCCTACATTGCAACAACCTATTCCCCCCAATTGCTCTCACTTGGCATGAAGGAAGAAAACAACTTGATGTGCCAATTTCCTTCTCTCTGCTTCTGGTGTTGCACTGGTGTCGCCCACCTCTGCACACTCAGCGCCGCTTGAGCTCACTTTCCCAATACACTGTATGAGCTTGCCGATGGAGAAGTCAAAGTTAGGTGAAGTTGTTACAGCCTTTCTTGTTGGACACAGAAAAGAAATCAAAGCCCAGGTAAAATCTCTTCCCCAAGGAGCTCTGTTTACTTTTCCCATTGTCTCACACATGCCAGTCCCCAGGCTTTGGGAACACAGCTTTGCTTTTCAGAGCAGACTCAAAACTTTGGGTCCAACAGCAGAAAAAAATCAGGGAATTTAAACAAAGTCCACTGGAGCTGCTGGGAAAAGAAAGGCACCAGTCTCTCAGAAATTTAACCTGAAATAAGTTTCAGATCCATTTGTATCTCTGCTTTGCCATGGAGCTCAGATGTAAGAGCGGACAGAGTTGACAGCATAACCGGTGGCCATGCTGTGAGAAGCAGACAGTTGTGTGCATGGTGGAGAGGTATGGGATGGCACACCACTTCCCGACTTCTTATTTTACTGTTGAGATACGTACACCACTATTTTCAAAAAGGGGGTGGATTTAGGTGCCCCTGCTTCTCGCAGCTGCAAGACACTGCTCCGCAATGGTATTTTGCCTCTGAAGAAAACCACAGGCTCCCGGATTGCCTGCTAAGCTCTGCGCTCAGCGGGAGCTGTGAGACCCTGATGCTGCGGAGGCAATATCTTGGGAGAACGGCCAGGTCTCAGAGCTCCCACTGAGCTCTGAACTCCAAGGAAGCTGTGATCCAGCAGCCTACATCCAAAGACACCTCTCCTATCTACTTTCTTGTTTCCTTTGCCAGGAGAATAGCAAGTCTCGTGGTAGGCAGCAAAGCCCCAAGGATAGGGACAACTCATCCCTTAAGAACCAGGGTGTCTTGCCTTGGTGCCTCACTGCCCCATCTGTTAACGGGGTCAGTAGCACAACGCTATCTCACAAAAGTATGGTCTAGCCAGCAGTTTAAAGGCTGGATATTCTGGTGATGGACATATTAATGCATGTTAGATAAAGATGCCACTGGAGATGAATCACTGGCCAGAAGCATTTTGTGGGTCATCTCCAAATGTGCCCCATCAGCAGAGACGCGTGCCCAGGCAACGGCTGGCATGTCTGGAGTGAAAGCTCAGCAAGGAGGATGTGAGCATGAGCTTGTTGCATTAACTTACATACATACATACCCTCCTGAATCACATCTCGGTGACATTGTGAATTGGGCTGTGCTGGTCAGAGACACCCTCATACCTGGTACAACCTCACTATCCTGTAAATTAAGACAAATGCATATTATCTTCTGCTAATGTTGCCCTGGAATCTCTGGCAGAGGGATGAGGCAGACAGCCAGGCAGGTATAGCTTTAACTGGGCTCAGTTTTGAGGCAAAATGCATTAATTTAATCACTTTTCATTACAGGTTAATCAACATTGTGTCACTTCGCAATTTGGGCAGGCTTCGAGCACACACATAGGCAGGGCAGCTGACAGGTACCTGTTAAGCCTCAGCAGCTCTGCTGTATTGAGTAGTGCACCTGAGCGCTTATTTCAGCTGGAGATCTTTTGCCAGTGTAAATTTTGTCCACAGCAGGAGCACCAGCAAGCGCAATTAGACCAGCTAACCTTTAAAACACAGACAAGGCCAAGGCCACCCAGAAGCAATTTCGAAGCAAGAGGCTCAGCAGCTGTCCTTGGGTGGCCAAAAACTACTTTTATGAGCCCAGTTGCAGGGAGTTGGGACTGCAAATCGTCACCTCTGTTCTCTGGGTCTGGGTCCTGCAGACCTTGGTTCCATGGTAACTGGAACCAGATCTATGTACTTGCATCGTGGATGTAACCCTCATCATGCTAGCTCACACAATCGCATTTTTGACAAATTATCCAGAGTATATGAGATGGAATTTAGCCTGGCTTCATACTTTTATGCTAGCTTTGGCCTGGCTGTCAGAAACCAGACAATTCCTAATGTAGCATAACACTTGCCAATGCAGAGTTCAACCAGCTGCATTTTTTAGAACATTTTTGAGGTAGAAAAGTGACTTTACACCGGATCGTTTTGTTTTGCATCATGCTGCCATCATGTTTTGATCTAGTGCTAGGAACCCAAGAGCTGGATTTACCATACCACTGAATCATGGTCTTCATATCCCTATCACAAATCAGAGGCAGGGGGGTCACTGGATAATTAGTTGATGTCTGCAAAGCACCCTGAGGCCCACAGAGAAAAGCATGGCAGTAAGTGACAAGTGTTACTTACTATTCTCCGAGTTAACAGTCCTTTACTTTGCAGTATATCTTTGACCTTAGCTATCATACCCTTCCTACCTCCCCACTCCAAACCACAGAGGGTTACTTTACAGAATACATCTGTTTCCTGTTTCATAAATTGCAATTGCACATTTCCAACAGGCACTCTCATCTGAGATTTAGAGGAAAGCAATTTTATTTACGAGTAGTATGTGCTCCTGAACCTGTCTGGCTCCTTTGCATTGTACTGCCTGCTGAAAATGAAGAATAGCCAAATATAGTAGAAACTACTTTCCTGTTATTTGGAGAAGTTTGCATCATCCCCTTTTTCTCTTACTGCTATTAAAAGTAAATAGGTATCTGAGGTATTCTCATATATTGAACAGAAATAAATAATTTAAACAACACACAGAAAAGACATACAGCAATTACTTAAACTTGTCATAAATATTCCTTAATAAGTTATTATTAATATTGTTCTTGTTTGTCATGAGAACCTGTGGGCCAAGCAAGAGTATGTGCTGGCTTCACTACTTCACTGAAGTGAGGCCAGTGGGTAAAATCCTGGCCAAAAGATATTAGTGGTTAGAAGGCCCCAGTGACTTGGCTACAGGTTACATCACACATTTCTGCAGAAATCTCTCACAAGCATCGTCTTTCACCTATCTGGAAGCAAAATGAAACTTAAAAAACAAATACCCTTTATGTATACTGTTGTGTATTATGTCTTTAGAAACTTTGGGATGAGACTTGAGGCTGAACTATGCCAGTGTAACAAGTCACCACTGTTGTCTGCTGAGCCACAGCAATTTACTGTCCAGTGGGGAAGCAGCACGGTCCCATTCCTGGAGATTTTGGCCCAGTTCCTTTCCCTCCCAGGTGGGGAGGTTGTGAGCACACCCTGCCAGTATCTGCACCTCAGCTGATGAGTGGTAACATATTAAGCTGCTGAGAAACATTTGTGTGTCTGGGCTCATAAGCTGTCATACACTTAATGAGGTTACCCTCGACTGGAGAATCAGCCAACATGACGGGATCCAGGCAACACCTTCAGGATTTCTAACACACTGCACACCGAGGCAGGGGCTGCTCCCAGCAGGGTTAGAATATGCAATACAGCTATTCAGGTCCATCCAAGATGCTCTGGGACAAAGCCTGGCCATCCCACAGTTTAGGCTTTCTATCACCTTCTGCTAACACTTTGGATGCAGACTGGAAGCTCTCTCTCCTGTCATGATGGTAGCCAGTGAGGCTGAGAGAAATGCACTCATTTGACCGCTCCTCTCCCTCTGCCTTTTCTATACTCTGGTGCTGTTTAAAGGAGAGCTCCCTCCAAACAGCACAGCTCCTTGCTGTTACAAGTTAAGCAGCTTGAAACTGATGGGCCCAGCCATGTGCTTAGGGATAAACATTTGTGCAAATATTTGCAGATGTAGGACCCTAATCTAGAGAACAATGTCGATCCCAGATATCATTTTGTTTATGAGTGTCAGTCCTGGGCATTACCGAAAGCCCAAGAGAAAAGTCTGTGTTTCAAGATGCTTACAGTACCAATGTCTTATCCCACAGCCTATCTCAAGCAAGCAGCCTTTACTTGCCAGAGCAATCAGTATCTACTACACAACTAAAATCGCAGGCTGGCGTAGGATGGATACATTTTGCAAACAGAGTTGAAAGTTGGAAACGTGCAGACGTGCAAAAGTATTGGCACTTTGCAGACAAGAATTTGCAAATGCTTTGGCCAGCTCTAAGTCCATCCGCGCTAAAAGCTTGTGTGGACTGGCTGCGTATGGAAAGAGGAGAGAGAAAACAAAAGAATGGCTGCACAGGCCTGCTGTTGCTTGAGAAAGCGAAGTACCCGTCTCATTAGCTTCGTGCTCGTTACTTGGCATATTCCTTTCTCCTTGCTGATGCACCAAATGCAAACATCTCAATTGCTCACAGGCTCCATGTTGTGTTGATCTGCAGGGTATCAGCTGTCTGCTACAAGCTCTTGTCTCTCCAGTTCCTTCTTCTATCTCCTGACCTGCAACAAGGTCTTCCAAAAGAGTTGCTGCTGCCCGAATGTGGAATAGAAACCAAACCTCTGAACCTCAGGTGCACACTGCATATAAATCCTCCTTTTCCCCCTCCGGCAAGTCCGTGCAGCAGTTCCTCTTTGTGCCAAATAAAAGTTATGGCACCTTAGCTTTTAGGTTGGAAAATAGCAGCCTGGGCTTTCAGTTTGGCTTAAACCTCAGCATGCGGACCAATGTGATGGCCAGTATGCACAGCTTCATGCCAGAGTCTAATCTTTTTCGAGAGGTAATTTTAGCAGGCACTTTCCAGACTCAGAGTCACGGTGCTGCAACAGTGACAAACCCGTCAAGAGAAGGGAGAACTGGAGGGATGCCTGAATTACAGGCGATCGCCTGTTTTTTCCTGGGGCAGAAACCAGTGTTTGGGAGCTACAAAGTTGGCTTCATGTGTTTACAAGAAGATCTGCTGCGCATACAATTTGCTGATGTTTCCCAGGCAGCTTCGCAGACGTGAAGGGGATAAGGATAGGCCCCTCGAGACCCAACTCACTTATAAACAATGCTCATATTTGCAGTGGCTCTTTTCCTGTGAGATCTGAACCCAGCTCATCTAAAAGGTTTTCTGCAGAGAGTAAATCAATTAATGCCCTTAAACCATTGAGCATCATTTATCATATACCATGTTTCTGTAGTGAGAAGGTACACTGTGCCAACACTGTGATGCCCTCTTACGGCGACCTGCCAGCTTCCGAAGAAACTTTTGGACAAGATCTCTGCTAGATACATAGCTGTGAATGTGATTCTGTGACAGGCAATGCGCTCTTTTTCTTGGACCATCAGTTGATGTGGTGGTAATGATTTTGCAAGAGAATAATATTTTTATTTACCTCCTTTTTTCCTAAACAGAACAGGCTTCTTTATTGTTATTTCTTCTTTTTTTAGCCTAAATTTCCTCTCAAAGGAAGCTTTGATTCCCCTGTGTACACAGCCACAGTCACTGGTAGATGATGGAGGCTGGAGAACTGTAAAGATACGACTTTTATAGACTACTCAGATTTTAAGCTGTATTTCAAGAGGCCATACCAGATTTAGGGGGAAGGAAAGAGAAAGCATTGTGTCAGATCAGCATTAATTTCAAGAGAAGAAAGGGGGGAATCCTTATGCGTGTTTTGTCTACTACTATCAGGAAATGCAGCAGACATCTCTTCAGCATCATCTGCTGTCCTTATTTGTTCTCCTAGGTTGAGGCACACTGGAGAGAAAAGATTTTGCAGCCCCAGCAGAAATGTTTGTGAAATGTTTATCTGATCAGCTAAAGACTTTGAAGGCTTGCTTTGGGAAAGAGTTCTAACACTTCATAATTCAGATGCAACTGAGAGGCTTGGTGTCGCCTTTTTACAAGAGAGGCTTTTTTTTTTAGGACAGCAAATTGGTGTTTTGTACCAACAGCAAGAGTTAGGATGAAGTCAGGGTGCCACAGTTCACTGAATATTTTTTTTTTTTTTTTTTTTTTTTTTCTGGCCAAAGCTAGAGATGGGGTTACATGCTGTTTCACATTATCAAACATACTGTACTCTTCACTGCATAAGCCATCCCTGGAAGGGAAAAAAAACCCCAAACCCCAATTTTTCTGCTAACTGCAAAAACCATCTGCAAATGCACAGTGAGATGTGTGCTCTCTCTCCCTCTGCTCTGTATGGAAAGAAAACCTGATGCTAGCCCTTATTATTCTGTTCTACATCAAGAAGGAGACTGCACAGTAGGGAAAAAGCACTGCATGCATCTCTGTGCTAACAGTAAGAGTACTGGCTTTTCGACATGGAAAAAATGATGCGACTGTCAGAGACACATAAGCAGCTTGGGAAGAGCCAGTTTACTGACCTGCTCCAAAGCTTATCAAACTCCTGGGCAGCCAGGCTCTGCTTCCTGCTCTATTGCATGTGATAAGGGTGAAGCTTAAAGAAAGCACCCCCTGTTATCATCTTTGTACACTACCCAGCAACATCCTAACTTGAAGGTCAGGCTACCAGAAAGATATATGGAAAGGTTTTGGTGTGACTAGTCTCCAAGCTAGACAATTATGGCTCACATCAAGTAGAACTGTGTGGGTCAACACAGTCATGTTCTGTGGTCAGGGTTACATTTGCAACCGTATTGCCCAGTGTTTTCTCTACCTTGATTTCATGTGTTTCTAGCAGCCTGGCTACTTGATGCATTTCAATGGACAAACACTTCTGACTTTCCATATGATGCCCAGTGTGGACACTCAAGACATCTTAAATGGCAGCTGTACCGAGCTCCCTTTCTGACTACTGTTTCAGAAGTTTTCAGCTTTCTCCCCAAGCTAGATCTTTTATTACAACATTTCTCTTTGCCTGCAGGTGCTATGTATTCATTCATGTAATCTCAAAGACCACGAGCTCAGATGTATGTCAAGTCTGAATTTCCAGCTTCAAAGGAAAACAGAAAAAACCTCCATCAGAAAGGCTATAATATGCCCGCTCCTACTTCTGACCACTTGGAGAAATACCATTTTGTTATAACACATCATCTCACCGTACAATTCCTGAGCTGCATCAGATTCACTTTTAAAGTACATCTACCCTTTAGTCCATTTTTGTCCATACCCTGTTCTGAGCTCAGCATTGCAGTGGTGGGGCCATGCCAATACTTCAGGTAGTAGTTTAAAGCCAGCTCCTTTTAAAGCTACATACTGAAGTACTAGAACTGCAGTAGAGACTTAATCTAGGCTGAGTCCAACCTAGTAATGCCTGAACTGTCAGCAGAGAAATGCATACCAAGCATACTCAAGACTCATGGTAGGAAAGTCTTCCAAGAACGAGCGATGATCCCTGTAACTTCCATTAGCAATAACTTGCTTAAATGCAATTAATTCCTGTAACTCTCCTGATGATACCAGTTATCTCCTACAGATACTGCTGTAATCTCCTATAATCTTCTTCAACTGCAGAAAAAATTCTTTATAACTTTCATTTTCTGTATGGAGAACATTATAATTTCTGTTTTCTTACTTTCCAATGTCACAGAGTTGCTCTGAACCTTCTCCCAAGTCTCTTTCCCTTCACCTTGCTTTTTTCCCTCTTCTTTTTTTTTTTTTCCCTTCTTCCAGAAATGGGCTGTAATTTGATTGTATTGTTCCTGGTATTGCTTCATCTATGCAACTTTCATTGCTGAAGCAAACGGGACTGGAGCTTGAGCAATGTAAGCTAAGAGCAACAAATAAGATAACTGAGGCAGGAATGAGACAATATGATGCCTTGCTCTTGCGAAAGAGAAATATAAATTGCTGAGGTTTTAAACAAGCGCTTCCTGGTGGATCAAAACCACAACATTACAGGCAGCAGCAAAGGATGGTTTCAACATTTTCAGGGCTGTGGTGTTTAGGATTAGTTTAGCATATTTCGCTTTTGCCATGATTTTAAATCTTTCATATCGCCACAAGGCCATGAGCACTGTGTATTTTAATCTTTGCGCTTCCTCAAAGATATTGAAATATTTGAAACTTGTTGCACTCCATGGGATGCTTGAAAATATTCCTTCAAAAGGAAATTATAGTTGAGATATCATTTTTGTAGGTTCTACTAGCTACAAAGAAAATGTTTATTTTGATGTTTCCTTCCATGATTCCTTGAATGTACTGAGCGCTATAAATGTTTCTAGAAAAAAATACTGTTTATTTACAAGTTTTATTAGCACTGTACCAGATGACTAGATGTTAATGAGTAAAGGTTGGTGCAAATATTATTGACTATGACAATATCACATTTACATCCAAATGGGAAAAAAAAAAAACTATAAAAAGGCAAAAACATTCCGCCTTTAGGAGAATAAAATATAAATTGACAAATCAGGAAAACTATAACTTGAATGATGAGCTGAGGCACAGAGAAATGAAGGGACCTGCCCAAGGTCACCTGAGAAAGTCACACAGACCCAGATGATCCTACATTTCCTCATTCTTACTTTGACTTATGTCCAGGGTGAGAACTGTAGATATCTCACAGAGAAAACTTTGGCCCCTATTAGCTACTTCTAGAGCCATATCATTGTTCATGTCCCTTTTTTTGTGAGCCCCAATCCCAGCTGGGATTAATTTAGGACACGGTACAGCTGGACACTAAAGTACAATGCATATGGTGAGCTGACAACAATTAAATCCCACCCTAGATTTGACTCACTTAAAGTCAGCAAAATATGTTGTCAGGTGTCAGACCCATCTGCACTGATTTTCTTCGGCAATGTTTCAGGCTTCCTCCTGTATTCCTCTATTCCCGGTTTGTATTCAGGGAGATCTGGCTTGCAACTGAGGCAGAGGAATTCGCTTGATCCTACGTAGTAGGAAGAGGTACAAAAGAAGTATCTTCCTGGGGCAATGTCAGCAGAAGACTGACAGAGCTTAATATCAGAGAGTTTAGAAAATCTCAGGCTATACTAATTAATTAATTGCTTCTGTGGTAATAAATCCGATACAGGACATGCTGATAGGCTGTTCTTTTCTGATGAAAAGCCAGTAAAATGAGCACAGTCTGCATTTCTGATCTTTGGTTATATGTTTGCAGTGCCTGTCAGAAACACTATGGAAGAGGAGTGCCTTCTGATTTCTAGTTTTGTGCTTGGCTGTATCTGTCTCTGCTCCAAGATGTAACATGAGAATGAAACCTACACTGGCACTGCATTAGTTCAACGTTGCTTTTCCTTGTGAGCACGATGCAGAAATTAATATATTACTATGAACTTTCCAAATTCACTTACAATCTGGATCTCTGCTAAGCAGATCCCTACAGATAACTTCTGACAACCTAAGTTCTAAGTTTCCTAACAAAAAAGTACCAAGGAAATCCACAACCAAAATAATAAAAAAAAATTTCTAACTTCTATCCAGTTTTATTTATATTTATTTTATGTTTATGTATAAATATACATTGAGTTTTAGACATCAGTAAATATCATCAGTATGATTCATCTATCAGTACAATTTGCCATTCAATTTGAACTTCGAGTAAGTCTTTCTGTCCCGTACCGTGTATCCCTGTGTTTTGATTTTCTTCACTGCAAAGGTAAATAAATATAAATATTTCTACCCCTTTTGGAATAGGTAAATGTCTGAATGTGTAACACAGCTATGGAGAACGTGTTTGTCCTGTAAGGAGCAGCTTGGGAAGGAAATGGAGAACAACCCACTTGTGAGTGGGTGATTTGAACTCGAGTGAAATACAGCATCCTTTTCTTATCTATACCCCCTGCTGAATTCACTTTGGCTTAAACCACCCCCACAGAGGCTTCTCTGTGTGGAGAGGCTGAAGTCAGGGTTCAAACTCAGGCTAAAAGTGCAGTGGAAACTCACCCTGTGTCAAGGAACAGTTCAAAAACTTTTTCTGGTGTCTACATTTCTAAGATGTCAGAAGCTATCCCTATCCTGCTGAGGGGAAAAAAAAGTGTTTCTGATATTGCCAGTACTGGAGACCAAGCAGAAAATAATTTTTTCTGATGGAAGAAAAACACTTGGCTGCATTGTTTTCAGAGAAAATACTGTTCTCTGTTGTTGGGAGGGAAAAAGATAGTATTTTGGTCCACCATAGTGCTAGCCTGTTTCCTCTGGCCTCAAAGAAAGCTTTCCACAAAGTATTCTGATAGAGCTACAGGTAGAAGTATGAGCCTCATCTTCCTACATGGGCATCTCCGCACTGAGAATATCCCACACAGGATTAGCGAACTGCTTACCTTGCCTGCAAACAGAAAAGATACTCAAGACTTTCATTTCAAGCAGCTAATCACCACTGATTTGAGGAATCAGACCTTGCCTCATTTTTTCCATGCAGTGCACAGTTAGTCCCTGCCACTGAAGAACATGAGCCTGACAGCTTAGCAGGAACATAAAGAAATTATGGATGACAACTATATGCAGAGTTATCTAAATCAGAGGCACTTGGAAAAGTTATATATTTCAGGTTGAAGCTGACCTTTAACTACTGCAGGCTGAAATATTTTTCTGAAGCAGAATATCTTGAGAACTGGTTCATAAAGGGCTTTTTACACATTCCTCTGAAGCACTGAGCAACAGCCACTCTTGTAAACAAGAAACCAGCTACGTGAACTGTTGGTCTAATTTGGGCTTGCAACCCCCGTTTCTTAAAGGTTTCCGGTGTGTATAAATATATGCATATGCATATACACTTGTGTGTGTGCATAGTTTAGCAGAGAAAATGAAGGACAGATGCTTCTAAAGACTTATAGGCAATCAGGATATCATTACTAAGCTGTTACTATTCTCAGTTTTATTTGGATTTTACTTTAATCCTGAAGAATCCTGTAAAATATACCTTCCTGGAAAATATAATACGAAAGGATCCTATTGAAGCACCCGCTGTCCTTGCCAATGAGCTGTAAAAGAGGGAAAGACATTTGGAAACTAGTGTTCAGAGGCTGGGCAGGAGGACTGGAAACTTTGCAAAGATGCTGTTCTGTTGTTGTGTCCTGTTTATCTTCTTTTCCTCTTCTTGCTTAGCTGGCCAGTGGTTAAGAAGTATTTTGACTCTTGTGAGTCATACTTACCAGAAACATTTTGCTTTGGGCATTTCCTTGTTGCCACAATCCTGGTCCCCCTTCTTTCTGTCTTTCCCATTTTAAGTGGGAAAGGCACCAACTGCTATGTGGAAATATTACATGTTCTTGTATGAAGAGCACTGCATTGGTCATGTCCAAATCTTTCCGTTACAGCAATCCAGGAACAACTGCAAATAACATTTGTGATCAGAATAGGACCCATATGATGAGCCACTGATGTCTGAGAGGTTCCTGTCTATGGCTTAAGCAGCACCCAATTCATGGGAAGGGGGTGGTTAAAAAGTGGGAGAAAACAACATTTGGCTCTGGTCCAGACTCATATCTGTACTGGAATTGTGGAAGAAAAAAATAAAAATTTTCCAGAAACACCACATGGGAAAACACCCATTGTTTCCTCCAATCTTCTCTGTTATCCTATGGGGTAGTGCAGTTTGGTTATGAGAGGAACTCTCACCACGTACAAGCAGCTGCTCTAGAGGTTTCTAAGAGGGTGCAAATCAGCGTAATCATGCTTCCAGTGAAGTGTTGTGGAGTGGGAAGCGAATGGCCACTGTCTCTGCACTGTGCGACCTCCTTGAGCAGGGTGTGCCCTACCTCTTGCTTCAGGTGCTGACATCAGTGGAAAGTCCCTCAGGACTTCCAAGTTACAGTGAATCACAGTCCCTTTTCAATTTTGAATCACAAGAAAACAACTTCAGTATGAAGGAGTTATCTTCAGGCCTGCTCTTTACAGGAGGTTCAGAGACCCCCAGTCCTATCTGATGAAAGTCATAGGCCTGCACCAACCATCAGAGAAGAGGCACCAGCTCACAGCTGGTGGCAGCCATGGCCAAAATAGCTAGCAAAGCTTTCATGCCTACCTTTGCCCTCTCCTGGATGCATGATGAAAAGTGTGGCATTCCTCCAGACAGGCAAGTCTTTCAGTTTCAGGTTTTGGTCATAAGCAAGGTTTTCTCATTTCTGTTATTCAATACCAAGAATTGCATTATAGTCAATGGAGATCCACCAAATAGCCATGGTGAGAACAGCCTCAAGTAAGCTCTGATCCACCAATATAAACATTTTGTCAGATACCCTGACTATCTGAGAAGTTCTGAAATTCAGAGTGATTACCTAGCTCAGAAATGGGTGAACCCTCAGCAGCCATCCCCTAAGTTTCTACAATGTTCATCATCATCCTTCTCAGTACCATATCCTTAACCAAGGGCAAGCACATCCTTCTTTATGTCTACTGTTTGCCAGCGTTACAGCTGAGCGGACCCCAAACATTGCTGAGGAAGGAGCCCCTCCCTGTCCTCAACATTGCTCATTTTTTAACATATGTGTAAGTGAAGGCTGATGTCTTGAAGGTCACTCTACAGGGTCTAGCAGACAGCCAGCAACCTTCAAAGAATATCTGGAACCACAGTGCAAGTGGAAAGTATTAATAAGCACATGTCGCAAATCCACATGACTCCACCCAGAAACTCAGTGGGGTTATCCTTCCTTTCTCCAACAGCCTACCTGAGCCTCTGAGCTACAGTGACTATTGGAAAGAGCTGGAAGTCTGGATCATAACCGCTGCTTTTTGCAGGGCACGTTGTAATTTATAATAATATGGTACAAACCCGACCCTTTCCATGGCTTCTGATTCCTCTAATAACTTGTCTCTCACCCTGACCATGCAATCATGTTTCACCTGTTGTGCTGCCAGTGCTCTGACTGCTCAGATTGCCTAGCTGCTCCAGTAAGATCCTAAAGATTTCTGGCCCTCAGAGGCTTATCTTGGTCCACAGAGTCCAGCAGAGGACCTCTGCACCAGAAATTTTCCTATTTTTGCTCAATGATCTCGTGCTGAATATCCATCCTCCTACCTCCTGAAATTAATAAAGAAAGCATTCCCGCGTTATTCCTTTCCTATCTATCAGCAGTCGATCTAAGCCACACAGATCTGTTCTCATCCTCATTTTAATTTGTCTGGACCAGGACATGAAGTTCAGACCTCTATTCAGACTTGACTCTGGCATATTTAACTTCACATCTGATTTAACCCTCAGATTTTCCAGAAGGAGCCCAGATGAGATTTTTCAACTATGGACCATTCACAGCTTAGGTCAGTGGACCAACTCACACCCATTTAAACACTGAGATACGCAACAACATTTCCAAGACAAACTCAGCATGCTGTACTTTGACACCCAGCTGAAGCCAGACTTGGTTTAAAAGACAATAATTCTCACCCAGGAGGGCTGGGTGCATTTCCCTGTTAGAATAAGAAAAAAGTTTTTGTAACACTCAGTGGCCTCACACCTGGCTTGAGTGTATGAGTCTGGTTTAAGTCCTGGACTCAGTCCCTGGCCATCTTTGGTAAAAATTTAAACCAAACCTCAGGCTGTTCTAATTTATGCTAAGAGTCAGGATGAATGCCAAGCCAACTCACGATGCAGAGATTCAAAAAGTGACTGAAAGTCACATTCTCTCCTTTATTCTTGTAACGATGAATCCATTGCTGCAGATCTGAGCTACAGAATGAATACTGCAGGAAGCCAGCAGAAAGTGAAATCATCTTGTGACATGCCTTAATTACTTACCTGCAGTTTCAACAACATGCCTAGCAACAGTTTAAACTTTGGGGTGGAAATCTGTAAACTTGACTACTTCAGCTAAAACTAAAATCATTGCTCTCAGGGAAACTTCTGCAGTGCAGAACCTCTGGTTTGGCTGATGACCATCATTTCCCGTTACCTTCTGTAAGCCAAGTGCCTCCCGTGGTACATCAGTGCCCTACCACAAGAAAAGACATGACAGGAAGGCATCCTGGGAAATGCTGCACAGCTGAGGAAGCTCAGTGCTATGAGGCATCTGTGCTAGAGCTCCAATGAATTAGCACAGCATCATTTTCAGATCAAAAACCTGTGCTTTGGGGTGCAAACCAGAAACATTTCTGGATTTCTTGAGTGCTCATCTTAAAGGTAAAAGTTTTCCATAGATATTTTTCCATAGTTCACAATCTTTTCATTAAAAAAGCAACATTTACTTTTTAAAAAGCCTGATTCCTTGGCAAAAAAGCTAATTGGCCAGAGCATTTCTGATCAACTACACATATGCTACAAAGTTATCTGAGTTATCACTGAAGGATCCTTAGCAGCGGATGAAAACTGATGTTCCACCTCAGCTAAGCAAATGATGTTTTGGGGAGGTGCAAGGCATAATGCAAAGCAAAAGGAAAGTGGAGGGAATGAATCGCTGGTCTGTGGGCTGTTTATCAGCTCTACTCTCACTTTTCTCATGCAGCTCTGTGGGAGGCATTTCTGTGGGACGTGATAATAAAAACTGGGATGTTCTTCACCCAAATTTTTTCATGCTTTCTTTGCTTTTGCTGTAGATCCCAGAGACCGGATGTCTCATATTAAAGAAAGAATAACTTACTTAACTTCTCTTTGGGGACATATTTGGGGAAGGAAGGGAGAAAGAGTTTATTCTTCTTGAAATGAGAGATAAATTGACACACGGTGGATAAATGGCAGGCAGAGGCCACGCATGTTGTTGATAGAAAAGAGGGTAACCCTGAACAGCGAGGCTGATCACCACAGGAGCTGAAGGTATTTTCTGAAAATAACTTTAATCAGGACAAGCTTCTCTGTAATGCCTACAACAAGGTATCTACACTTAGAAATTCCCCTCAAACAGCTCCCACTTGACACCTACTATTGAAATATGCTCTCAGCTTACCTAGCCAATTAATGAGATTTTTATATACCTATCTTTTACATTTCCTCTGAGAGTATTGAATCGAAACACATCCCATGTGCTGCAGTCCATGGTGAGGAGAGCTGGAGAGCAACGCTACCTTGACCCTACCCGTAGTACAGCTAGCCACCATGCAGATGGGAACTGGAAAATTGCACTTCACCTCGTTGCCCTGTGGCTCCTACCTATCCTAGGCTTCAGGCAGCTTCTGCATCACCCAGCTCTGGTATGCATGAGCACAAACACCCAGCCTGCCCAAGCCCCATGGAACTCCTTTGGCCATCCTATACCTAAGAGTGACCTGAGCATTTGGTCACTGTGAGGACCTTTGTCTCACAGGGGATCCTTCCCACCTTCTGCATTTGGGCAGACCCTGCTCCAGCCCAGCCTTGCATCAAGTGGGGTAAGGCTGTAAGGGATGACATAACTTCTTCTATGCGGCTGCCTCAGCTCTGACAGCAATGAATGACGGCAGTGTGCTGTTGTGCCTGCTGATTACAGACAACGTTAGTCATCCTCCCACTGTTATTTGGGCTTCTGTGTCTGGCTGGGTTCATCTGCTAGTCCTTGTAACACACTGACAACATAAGCCATCTCCTCGCTCAACGAACCCCTATGCTTAGGGGATTGGGGTCCCAATCCCCTATTTGAGCTTCTCACTGGTACTTTGTGCAAATGTCATCATTCACGAAAGAAGCTGCACTCAGTAAATCATTCCCTTGACAGTGCTTTGAGAATGGGATACGGACATCACTTATCTCCACTGGACTGGAGATCAGCTGGGGCACTGAGATCACTCCCCACAAATCCCAGAGAAGCACAGCAGAGGTGTTTAGTCCACAGCACATCCATTCCACACTTGCCGCAACCATAAGACAGACCTAACAAAATAAGGCTGTTAGCAGAAAATACCAAAACCCTCAAAAACTGTAATATGTTACTGGAAGGGAGTGAACGACCGCAGGCGTTTTTGTGTCCTGAGGTCTTGCAATGCTAGAGAACTGGCATGTCCTTAAGAAACAGACTACAGCTCATTTCTGCCAATGCAGAGACAAGGACACTTCAGTGTCAGGTGGCACCAACACATGGTAAAGCAAACAGAGATTGTTGCAGTGTCTCCAGCTACAGATGTGTAGAACAGCTGAAGGACCACCACGTGTTCCTCAACTCTTCCGAGCTTCCTTCAGTCTTCTCACTTTTATGTCCTCTATCCACCAAGAGTCTTAATGGAGCTCATTTCCTCCATCTTTCCTAGAGCTATAAAGTGGCAGCTACCCTGTTAGGATTTATTAGCTCCCACTGGGAGAGAGGAACAGAGATTCACATGAGTCATTAAGTTTAAGTCCTGCCAGCAGGATGACCATCAAAAATGATATTTTAGAAGGGTTTTCATTGGCACTGCTTACCCAGTTAAATACTTACAGCATAATTACTAAGGGAAAAAGGATGCTTTCAGAAAAAAAACACAAAAAATACTCCACAGAACCCAAACAAACTACATATATTTCTGCAAATTATTTATGGTGGAATTGGCTGGTCTGCTCAAACAAGTTACAAGGATCAGGTCATCTGTGTCCACAAAAGCAAGATCCTGCCCACAAACTTGATTTTAATTTAAGGGTGAGCAACAGAAAGAACTACTGTCTGCTGCAGAGGTCATTAGTATAAAAATAGACCTGGTCAGAAATTCTTCTCGGAATATCTTTTTCTTTTGTGTGGCATAAAAGGACAAACTCAAAAGGATGCTTGGGCTCAAGCTTGCTTTTTACTTTCAGTCAATGCTAGGAAACCCGAAACTTTTAGCCAAAAAGCATTCATCTGAATGTTTTTTTTTTTCTTTCTGGTATTTTGACTAGATTTAATGAAAATATATCATAACTGTAGATAATTATTAGCAAAAATCACCAGCATCAAGCTCTTTAAATCTTTCATTCTCTCCCCTCAACAGAATTTTCTCGTCCTACAATTTCGGTATTACCACCATAATTAGCCCAGCTTCCCTGTACTGTAACTCGGATTATCCGGCTGCCTCTGCACTGACTCACAGGGAAGCTGTGGACAGCAACTTACAGACAATACTTTCCATCTGTCCATAATGTCCCTGTCACTGAACATGACATAACAATGTTGCAGCACAATGACATGTACGTGCTATACCTGTGAGGTGAGGTGAGCTGGTCAGATCAACATGTGGCTGCCTTGTCACACTGCTCTCCTTGTGTTTGAGAGTGCACTTATTTCTCTGCCTAGTCCTCTAGCGAGGCTCCTTCTCCCTCTCTCGCACTATTCAATCCCTTCTTACCAGCTTAGCAAAGGCTACTGACACAATGATGGGGACTAAGGAATGAGTTTCAGCACCTGAGCCCACTGCTACTGTACAGCATGCAGCTAGAAACCATCCTGGCTATACAAGCACTGCTTTGTAACATACAGAAATACAAGTTCCTTGGAATTTGGCTCAGCCAGAACCATCAGCTCCTGATGACCATCTAAGTGATCCCACCAGGGCAACAGGAGGAATTGATTGTATTGAGAAAACATGCTATAATTAGAAATGGGTTAAAAACAGATGGACAGACCTCATCACTTGTTTTTTGTTTCCTTTTGCAAAACCAATACCAAGAACGGTTTGGCTGCAGGCCTTATTTCTGAGCTCATAATATTCATGGGTGGATCTGGGGATCGAAGAAATGGTTTCTGTCAAAAGCTGTTGGCAGAAAAAGAGCAAACTATTATCCATTTCAGCATGCTCCCACATTTGTATAGCTGAACCCACTCTGACCATCACCACATCTGTCATTATGGGTTTGGAAATTAAATGACTGAATCTGTGAAGTTGCTTTGCTGTACTTCAGTGCTGGAGTATCCCCTCCATATTCAGACTGGGGTCTGCAGAAGATGCACCCGTTCCTCAGCCAAGGCTCATCAGCCTTCTAAGGTGTTCATAGAGTGGCCCAGTGCAAACTAATATTGTAGACTGTAGAGTCTGCTCGGGTATGAACAAGGGGCTTTGGTCATGCAGGAGAGAGTCCCTACCTATTCAGATAGCTCCCCAAGCCCCAGAGCATGTAGCTTATAGATACTGTAACATCTCTGGAGAGGGATACTGCCAGAAACACCTAATTTCCCAGAAGTGAGACAGGACAACAGAAAAAAAAATCTAGGGGCAGCGCTAATTCCCCTTCTGTCTCCCTCTCTCCTTCGTCCCACTCACATCTGTGCAAGTCCACATGTACATGAGTATCTGACCAAAGCCTTGACAAGTGTTACCCAAAGGTAATACTACTAAGTTCAGTGGTATTGTTTGAGCCGCAGCTACGTGACCTGACAATTGCCTAAGCCCCTGTATTTTAGGAGCCTAATAAGTCTCTAGTTAACATGGAATAAGACAGACTACATCTGCATCAACACACTGCTTTATAAAGTATTAATCAGTAGAAAGCCTCATTATTTTCAGTGTATTAACTTCTACGGAAAATAACTTCTCAGCTGTTTGTCATTTTACCATTCCAGTATCAAGTGATGGAATATTATTACTAAATGTGTTTCCTCAGGCCTTATCACTCTCACATTCCATCAGCTGCCTTTTTTAATAGATTCTTCATTTGTAAGGAAACATTAAAGCCTTACTGCACAAAAGGCCTCATTCTTAGTCATTTGTTGCTCTTCCCAAGCATTAATGTTCTCCAGCTAAAGGATTTTCTGCTCCCTACCACGCACCACACAGACTAGTCTACAGACAGAAATATTTTATCAGAACAGCTACTGCTGCAGAGAAGTAGCAGCGCAAACCTCTGTACATATTTCAGTCATCAAGACTGAATCTAGATCTGTGGGGACCATGCCTGCATATGAGAAGGTATTTAAGCCCCTGAGCCAATCATTCCTACGTGGTCCTTCCAGCCAGGGTGTGAATTTGTGCCAAACGAAGCGATTTGCCATCCTACACCCTGTCCACAGCATTGCAGCAAACTAACTTACTTTGCACGGATGTCTGAACAGGCTATTGTAGGATCACTAGCTTCGGCAAAGATGGGAGATCCACTGCCAATTAACTTCCCTTTGTATGAAGCAAAGTGTTTCAATCTTGCAGGACATAGAGGGCTGAAACTCAAAATACATTTTACTTGGTTTCTAGAACTAATAGCAACTATATTGTGACTATTCAATAACAATTGTAATTGTTACAATTGTAACTATAGCAAGCAGTCTTCAGCTCTTCTCTCCTCCCGTTTAATCAGCAGAGTTGTGCTATTAATGGTGTTAGACCAATTGTTTGCAATTCAGCCAGAGTTATACTGATTTTTACTAACCAAGGATGTGATCTAATACCTCTGAATTCCTCTGCTTGCTCAAGCAAAGCTACAAAGCCTTTGCTGTGATTCTGCCAGCTTTCATCGGCTAAGTTGGTCAAGCCTGAACTCTTCCTGGATGGGAGTTTTCCAAGAAAAATCCAGTGACAAGCCAGCCCTCCAGCACAGTGTTCATGGGCACTGTGCTGTCAGAGGAGCCATATTTCAGATGTGGTCATACCCAGGCATGGAGTCAGGACTGACTCAAAGGGAAGAATACCACCCCCTGAATCACCAGCACAGCTTCCTGCAAACCTTGAGGTTTCCTGGCCATACATCAGAAGAGGTTTCTGTTCCTTTTGACATTTTTGTTTACCCTCAGTAATTTTCCACTATGCCAGACTTACGTGGATTTTTCTCGTTGGAGCAAGACAGACAGTGACCCAATCAGTTTACTTGGTTTATGATATGCCAAAGACCTAACATCGTACCACCACACCTTCATGTGAGGGGCTGTGGCTTTGCTGCAGCTCTGCTCAGCTATGCCAACATGGGCACTCTCACCAAAAGTCTCACATGGGAGCTTGGTCCCCCTGACTGATCTTCTCTAGAGCTTCTCCAAGGTTACTGAGAGGAAAAAGAAGGAAAAAAGGGAAAACGCAGAGGGAAAAGAAACAAAACCACAATTCCCAACTACTTATTTCCTCCAGAGCCTGTGCCTGGCCCAGCAATATTCACCAGCAGGTTCCTGTGGAGCAAAAGCTCTGCATCCAGCCTGCCACATTGCCAGAAACACTGTACAAGATCAAAAGCAAGGCTTCCTCAACCTAGACCTTCACAGGGAGCTCAGGTACAGATCTGTGCTTTCTCCGGGATTACTCTCCAGTTCAGTGCTGGGCTTTACAGCTCTGTGCTTGTGGGTGGCATGAAATTGCATCAGTTGATAATAGCGCTCTTTCACTCTTCCCTGTGATAGAGGAACAACTTTCTGACAAATTGCTGAGACTGAGGGTTTGAAATGTACCTGCTGAGGCCAAGCACAGGCCCAGTGGCAAGAAGCTGTACTCTCTGGCTCTTTGCCAAGGTCTTCTTTTGCAGCTTCTTTCCACTACAGTTTAATAAAATACCTTCCCCACATCAAAAAAACCAATGAAGATACTCAAAACCTGACTGGACATGGTCATAGATGACCTGCTATAGCCAACACTCTTTGAGCAGGGGGTTTGGCCTAGATGATCTCCAGAAGACCCTTCCAACACCATGATTCTGATTTTCTTAAGCACACAAACCAATTGACACTTGATGACAAAGAGAGAGAGAAGTATGAGATCTTCCTCTCATCATATTTCATCCTGGAAATGAACATACATAGGTAAACATTGTTTTTCCCTTGCCCTGGGAAAATAGTTGATATCTCTTTTGAGGTTCTGGACTTTTTGGTGGGTTGTTGTCAGGGGACTCAGGAGAGGGGGAGGTGCTTATAATTGAGGAAAAATATGTAGGCTTTCATAAATTCAGATTATGAAGGAATCTGCTTTCATTCATTGCGCTCCCTGTTGTTCTTTTCCATTCAATGCGAGGCTGCAATGGCCCCAGAGGCCCAGAAGCCTAATAGCATTCAGAGAAGGTCCTGAAGAGACATAAAATCCCTCCAGAAGCCTGAATCTGAGATCAAAAAGCCCACACATCTTTCTACACGTGCCCTGGACTTCATAATTATGTTCAAGGGAATAAACTAATCTCCTTTGTTAATCTCCTTTACCTGAAACCGATGCTTCCCCTGACCACACAGTTGGAATACAGGTTCCAACCTTTATTACAGGACATAGTTTTGAGCTCAAATCTGTTGGGCTTCTAGGAGTCTGGCTATTTACTCAAGGCTGTGCAAATTCCTCTCACCCGGAGGCCAGTAACAGAGGCCTCTTTAGCCAGACTCTAATGCTGGATGTTTATGACTCAAGGCTGACTCATCAAGTCTCTTGCCTCTCCTGATGCTGCAAGACCATTTACGTGTGACCTGACTATGCTGTCCTATTTGTCCTCTTCTTGCTGCAAGAACAGGGATGGAGGGAGACACCTTGTCTGCATCTAGCTAGGGAAGGACTGGCTTTCAGAGAAACACAAAAGCAGCAATTTCTAGGTGTCCTAACTTCAGGGAGGAAGCATAGAGGGGTCAAAATCAGAAACTCTGTCTGATCTGCACAGTGCCTGAGAGAGAACACCAGCTGGCTAGCCAGCCCTACGAAAGGGTCACAGTGAAATACTCACAGTATAGCTAATAAAGCAGGGAAGCATTTAGGAGGGGGAAAAGTGGAAATTAGATGGGAGGGCACCTTAACAGAAAAGTTCCCAGCCTTGATAAGGACTCAAAAGAAAAGCAAACACAATGTTTTTGAATCTGTTGGCCTATCCTGTGTGCTTACTATTGGAAAACGCTATACCAAATAAAGGAAAAAGCGACAGCGCAAGCAGAGGCAAGGGAATGACAAAAGGCGATTGTCCTAAAGCTAGAAAAGGAGGAGAGTTTCTTACTGTGGAAATCTAGACTTCCCAAGAGAATTCCTCTGCTGATTTTTAGAAGTAGATCCTTTCACTAAATATTTTGTTAAGGAAGGCGTGCCTTCACAGATGCCTTTAGTTAGCTTAAAAGAACACACACTAGCAAACCTGTTGTGTTTCTCAAGCTGTCTAAAAATACTTCTTGGAAAGGAGTAGAAGCACACTGACATGGCTTTAATTAAAGTGATCACCTGGTAAGGTAGACAGTAAATCTGGTCTGCTGGCCAGCTGAACTGTTCCCATGTTGGAGAGCTCTATAAGCCTAGGTCATATTTAATCAGGAAACCATTTTCCTTTCGTGCTATTTCTTACTGCATTTACTTACTACAAAAGATACTGCAGCCAACTTTCGCATGCTTCAGCTCTTCCTCAGCTCAGTGAGAGTTTTGCTCAAGTCAGAAGAAATTCGTGGATTCGTATATTTTGCTAAGGCCAGAAGGGACCCCTTTTCTCATACATCTTCACCTCTTCCATCACCCAGGACAGTGAGCCTCTGTAATAACTTCTCCGTGGGTGGGAAGTACCTTTTTTTCTACCTAAGTCACCACTAACAAGCCCAATAGCTTGTGACTGACTTGGGATGTATTTTTCAAGAACACATTCTTGAACTAAGGGAGGAACATGAACGCTGATGTAAATGGTTGTACTTGAACATTCATGTTTCTTCTGCAACCTTTCTGCTCCGTCTCTTTGTTTTAACAGCAAAATAATGTGATTATTACCAACAAAATGGTATTTGATGTCATCAGTGCAGAAGAAATGCAACAACATGATTCCTCTTCCCTGTTATCACCGTGCAAAATTCACAGATCATTCAGATAAAGAGGCAGACTCAGATTCCTCTTCAAATGGTTAGCTCTACTTTACCTGGATTTTCTGAAGAGACTTCTGCATACAAGTATCAGCTTGGCTGGTTTGTGATTTTTTTTTCTTGCACCCGATGCCTGCTCAGCTAGCATCAACCTGATGCACTTTTGATGAAAAAAAAAAATGCCCTCCATTTGCTCCTTCCAGTGGACAGTGACCCAAGACATTTATTAGACTCAGGTGCTTGTCTGGTTTTCCTTGGTCATAAACTCCTGAGAATGGTCAGAAATGTTTCCTACTACTTCACCAACCTCCACACAGGTCTCCACATCTGCACAGAAATCCTGGAGAGAGGGAAGGAGAGCACTGGGGCAGATGCTCGTACACAAGCACACCCACGTGAAGATGGGAAGTGGAGCTCTGTGCTTGAAGAGGGAGCCTCGGCAGCTCACACTTCTGGCAGCAACAGAGCACATCGCTTCTGTGGCTTACCTGGCCCTGCCATCAAAGCTAAACCTTCTCAAAGAGCTGGCAAGGCAGGGAGTCATTCAGCGGCTGCTGGGGAGATTGACCTCCATAGCAAAGGTGCTCTCCCCTCCCTGACCACAGTTTGATCATGACACCCAGAGAGACCTCTCCCTATCCAATCACGCCCATTATGCTTCCAGACATTACTATATTCAAAAGGAAAATTAATAGATTCTCCTACTTTTTACTCCTTGCGTAAAACACAAATATGTAGAAGACGAGCAGGTATAAAGTTACTCATGGAAAAACAAAATCACTGCTGGAAAACAGTAACACAGATATGGGGGACCCTTAGACAACCACAGCTGTACCCACAGACCCTCACAATGTTGTGCAAGAGAAATGTGCCCAAATAACGGAGGCAGCTGCCCTTAATCCCTTTGTGTTTCTGGCTAAGCCAGGGTCTCCCTGGGGCTGGTGCCATCCCCGTGCAAGGCACAGCAGAGCCATGTCCTGTGATGGGACTCCTGGGCTGGGCAGCAGTTCCAATTAAAAACACTTGCCTGGGTGGCAGTGGTGTCTGGGCATCTCTCAAACTGTGTTGATTTATTCTTCTCACAGCTCTGCAAGGTGAGAAGACGCTGTTGTCTGCATGTTCTGCACAGGAAAATTCAGGCATAGAAAGGTCACCGAGTAGCTTTGTACATCCCAGACAAGACACTTCAGCAGGAGGACTAGAACGCAATCTGGCCGCTGTCGTTAAGATGCGGGGCTGTCACCGAGGATGAGGAAAAGGCTGAGGTACTTAATCATAGAATCATAGATCATAGAAGGTTGGAAAAGACCTCTAAGATCATCGAGTCCAACCGTCGACC
>NW_008795936.1:1773713-1789644 GCF_000699145.1 Aptenodytes forsteri
GGCATGGTGGTGTTGGGTCGATGGTTGGACTCGATGATCTTAGAGGTCTTTTCCAACCTCAATGATTCTATGATTCTGTGATTCACTAGGGGCATGCTGCACTGGTTATGGCTGATCTGGGGGAAAAGGTTACTGCTCCAGCCCTTTCCCACCCACCTGATGCCACCCCAGCGTTAGAGCTTACTGGCTCTCTAGTTTTGTTGGTAACAGTATTGTTTCCTAACAGCTCCAGGCAAAATCATCCTGCTTAGCTTTACTGAATTCTTTTCTTCCCCACCCCAGGTCATCATTCTGAGAATGGACTGCATGAATAAAAGGAACTGAAATACTCAAATGTGACTACAGCTTCTGAATACAGTTCGGGGGATTTTTAAAAAATGTCTAAATTATTAAGGACCCACTGAAGCTAAGAGATCTATTCCAGTCATCCAAAAGTCCTTCTTCCACACCACTCACGCTTACAAATATTGTATCAAAATATCTCAAAGACAGCACAACAAGGACATAAATGTACTTTTCCTCCCTTCTCCGACTCCCCTTGCAGGGCCTCCTGTTTCTTTTGCAAAGCCTTGAATGGCTGATGTGACTCTGGAGGCCTTGTGGAGCCCAACAGGTCTGGTGCAGGCATTAGTAATCCTAGAGCCTCTGCATCCTACAGCAGGCAGGAGCTGGCAGGTACTGAAAAGATGTGAGAAAACTTTGTGAAAAATCAGAGCACCGTTTTTTTGCAGAGCCCTAGATTTTCAGACCTCCCCTCCTCTTCTCTTAGCTGACATCTGTCTCTACAGAGCGATGTGTGTCACTATTTGGGGTAGCTGGGCGAACAAGGAGGAGGTTTGGGGGAACATAGACACATACATAGACAGGGAGGCACAGCCATCAACTTCTGTAAAGTCACCATATGAGAGCCAGCCTTAACTGCAAGTGCTTATTTAGTGTAACTGTATGTACATAGTCAAGCATATGCATGTGCATTTGTATAGATGCTGGAGAATGTAATATACATCCAACAAAGTCATATAAAGCTGCATTTTCACAAACGTCTGCTATATCCTTTCATGTACTCACAGCATTGCCAAATTTTATGCGCTAAAGAACAGGGCAGGACTCAATGCTGGAGACTGCTTTAAAAAACATAGCCTACAAACATGACTAATTTTGTATTTCTAGTACTTTAGAGGTGCCAGAACATGAAAATGAGCTCACAGATGCATACCTAACTGAGCATTCAGACATCTCCAGCTGATTCTGGTAATTCTGCACTGCTCCAACATATGATCAGCCTTGTCCATAGGCCATAAAGACATAATTTTGCATTTTTTTTGCCCCTAAGAGTATGACACTGAAATTGCCCCCCCCTTTTTCTTTCTTTCAGCAGCTTTTGCATCTGTTAAACAAAATATCTTATAAGGATGCAGAAACAAAATGAAATTAATCAGTGCCCTCCCGCTTTAGCATAACTAGCTGCTACTTGAAGAATTATATAATAACATGCAGTAAAAGAAACCTTCACTGAAAATGAAAGTTTTTCCATAAAGCCCCTTTACTTTTGTTCAGTGGAAACTCATTTAAACTTGATTTATTGCACCTTGGAATTTAAAGCTTCGGATGAGATTAATGGGCTGTTTTCTGGTTACATCATCTTCATGGATTGTCAAGACAAGCCTACACTGAAATCACAAAGGAAAGTTTGGTTATAGTCCCCTGTTAAAACACTGGAGTGACTGCTGTTTCTAAGTAACTCAGTTGGATAACATAACAGATAGGCTTCGTGAGAAATAAATATGGAATTTCCACTGTATTAGAACAGCGAGCTGTAGCAACGTTCTACATTACAGGAACAGGCCATATATTTTTAAATACATCAGACGTGACTCATTCTTTAGTCAGCGCTCTGATTGGCTGAGAGAACATTTTTTTCCCCTTTTGGAGTGGTTTTTTTTTTTGTGAGTTTGAGCACTGTACTTGCCCTTTCTAGTATGGTTATGTTGTAATTCAATAGCGATAGTGGATAGGCTGGAGGGGGAGGATTTCAAAGGCAGAAGATATTGCCACATATCCTATTGCTGTGATCTAAAGCCAAAGTGTAGGGACAAATGAACACTTGCTAAAGTGTTTGTTTATATTGCAGTGGCACCTACAGACACCTTGGAGTTTGGATCCCAAAGGTTCAAAACCAGCAGACAAACCCATCCTCATACCTTCCAAGTGAAACAGCGTTCTTAATTGCTCTTGTGAAAAAAATGAAGGTTTAGTCCATAACCGTGTTCTTGGAAGAAAGGTCAAAATTGTCCAGCACTGCAATTCTGATGCATTTTGTTGTTCTGAGATTTTCTTAAGGCTAGATAGTGATTTCCATCAGATATGCATACTGGCATATAAAGAAGAGCGTTTCAACCAACTGCAAGTTACACTGTCAGCCAGCAAAGCCTTAGGACCAGATCACAAGCGGCATGTGAGGGCTCAAGTGCCCACCCAGAACGGCTGGGAGGAGGAAGGACAGCAGATGGGATTCCCCCCTGCACCAGCCTACAAAGAGAAATTCTCAAGGGGATACGGCACAGGTCCTTGCAAAAAGGCATGTCCGCTCCTCAGCTGGTAACACAGCCACCCATTTTAAGGTGGGAGTCTCCCCCATAGCTCTCCAACAGGCTCCACAAGTTTTAGCAGCTTGACAGGCTTCCAGGAATGCAGCCTGAAGCCAATAAATAAATAGCTTAGTAAATATAAGATGCAAAGAACGATACTGTTTGTTAACGTACATCCAGCTAATACAGAGAGCCAAGCAATTGGATTTGGCTTAGTTTCCACACAATGTCAATCCCTAGGGGTATCTAGTTTAGAAAGCAAATTTCTTTACAATGAAATGGATTTGGCAGCCCTGCTGCAAATGAAGTTCATCTTCAGGGCAAAAAAAAAAAAAAAAAAAAAAAAACCAAAAAAATACCACCCTCCAAACCCTGCTAAGCAGTTGCTGTGTAATTTATGTCAAATTATTGGTTGCTAGGAGGAATAGATCCAGATTTGCCCACATTTACTACAGAAAAGGGATTATAGATCTTTCATTCAGCCCATCAGAAGCGTTATCAGAGCTGCTACTTATGCTGCCAAATGCCTGATAAATGACCTTTGGGGGGTTTTGTCCTTAGAGGTTTCATTTCTTTAACAGCCTTGTTTAAACCATGGAGAACATCATCAGCTGACTATAAGGCTGAGCCATACATGGAGCTCTTGGAGGACCAATAAAATCAGAGTATTTGAGCCTATAAACATCTCAGATTTTTAAATCTCCAGAGGGGAAGGTGTGAGAAAGTCCAATAAAAACAGAAAAGTAGATATTTCTCAAAGATACAAACTAAACAGGAAAAAAAAGGAAATGAAAACAGACTTTAAAATACACACTTCCTTAAAAAACAAAATTAAATTTTTAGATTTCTTTTGGGGTTTATGGTGAACCAGCTTTACTTCCTATCCTGCTATAAAGACCTCACATTCAACCAGGAGTCAGAATTAATCAGAAATTAGTAGCACTGCAATTTTCTTCACAAATCCACATCTACAGAAGTGCTCACACTTCGCTTGATCTCAGATTTGATCTGAAGGAATTACAGGATCCTACCGAATAAATGAAAGCCAGCTATCAACACAAGCCTGTCTGTTCAGAGCTATTAAATATATATATTTTTCCAAAAGAATGAATCTTTGTAACATGTGAGCAGCTGTTATATCTAGTTCTGATATATTTTCTTTGCATGGGTTGGAAGTACGTAGTAAAGCAGCACACAGAGTAATTAAGACTAAGACTGAAAGCCAGCACATTTATGGGCCCTAGTAGACATTTCTCAGTAGTTCCTAGGGCTTACTATAAATTTACGTTTGTTTAACTGAGACTATTTGCTGGATGGGGTTTTTCTTCTGCTTTTATAGATAATTTTTCTAATGTAAGAAAATATAGTTCATGGAAAACCAACATGCCACAGCGTAGGATTCTGCAGCTCTGCTCTGGCAGAAGTGTTGGGACAGGCAGAAATTAAATTTAGCTCCCTAATGCTGTTGATCAAAGATTTCTAGACTGTCATCCATGACTTGATCCATGGTTTGCAAAGCCTGTGGTCTGGGCACAGGTGAGCAGCAACAGGGTCCTCATGCTTCTCCTTTCTGTCCACCTGCTCCCTCCCATTAAACCAGGGCTCAAATTGTGCTCAGTCCAAAGGTGCTTATTAATCCTTATAATGGAAAGACCGAAGGCCGTTGCTCCAGCTGCTGAAAAGAGGCCACCTAATCACTGGTGGGAGTGGAGGTGGTCCTTACCCTCTGAATTTACCTTGGAGTCATCTATGATTGTGGATGAGACCCGTCATGGACTGAAGATATAGCTGTTCAGGATTGAAGTGGAAGTTCTGCAACATCAGCTCACACGGGCTGTCTCCCTTTCTCTCTAGAGCAAGATGCCCTTGCAACGTCAACCTGCTGACATGCCTGCCTTGCAGTCCCTCCACCAGGCTCAAACTGGGCTCTTGGTCATTGCAAACACTGAAGCTACCAGAGTAGGAGCATGGTGGAGCTCTCAGGTGCAAGTCAGCTCTGATCCAGATGCAGCAATGCCACCTTTGCAAGACTTATTTGTGCACTGTATGGTGCAAAATACAATTCAAAAGCATTGCTTTTGAATTGAAGCGAGTACATCCACATACTCTGCAAGTATGGGGATCTCTGCAAGCAGGGGGAATCAGTTTTACAGTATAGAAATTCCCTTAGTCTTAGGGCCTCCTAGAGGATCTAATCAGCATAGTAGGAGCTGAGAAACTCCAAGGGCATTTGCATCTGCATTTATCAGTATAGCAGCCTATGCAACTGCCTCCACCGCCCAAGCATAAAAGGTCCCCTGCTCTCCAATACTAGTGGACGACAGGACAACCTCCCATTGAGCAGGTGTCTGTTTGCTTTTGGGTATCCATTAACAGGAGCTCAATGTACAGACAAACAACTCCTCTTTCCAGGGGCAAACCCCAGCAGTGAATGTAGTTACAGTGTGGTGTGTACCCACACGGTGAGCCTTTTACAGTCTTCCCTTTGACCTTCATTTTGCCCAGGGTACAGCCTTGTTCAGTAGTGTTACTTAATACCTCTAACATCACCCCTGTTTTCTCATGGGGAGACATGGCCCTGTGAGAATAAGCGTGAAGCTGGCTTTTGCTTTGCCATAATTCCTAAGTAGATTTTCCGTTGACTCAGGAAATCACATGTATTTGACTACAAGACTATGGAGGCTATATAGACTAAGGATGTACTTGGGACCAACAAACCTGATTAATACACTGAGTCAAGAACTTGAGAGCCCTATTCTGGACTCTGATCATTTCTCTATGTGATTTTTGTATATGCTGTTTAATAATAAACTCTAAAGATGTTCTTAAGTGCTTCGTGGATGTGGAACCTTCTGTCAAACTGTACACAGCACAAATACAACATTCAAGATACACATACTGATCTGCGAGGCTGTATAAAGATGATCGGGTGAAACTCTGCAATTTCTAGGCACTTATTTTGGTCAAGTAAAATGCAGCTAAGGCTGTAGCTTGTTTAAACCAAAATCATTGTCGAAGTGAGCAGAGCTACACTGATTTGGCAGAATTCCTCATCTTTGATATTCCTAAAATATATGTTGCTAGTAGCTGTATTTACAAAGAAACCAGGTGCTTTCATTTTACCTGTTAACTGCACCTGAGTAAAATGCATTTTAAAAGTCCCATGGACAAATAATCCTTTTTCTATTCTATATATTCAGAGACCTTGCTCACAGGGGCTTCTCCTCTTCAACAAAACGCTATCATGAATCACAGGCGCTGCCTTTTTTTCTGTTACTCAAAAAATTTTATCCTTGTAATTACTGCAAATTCACTAATATGAATGAAAACACAATTAAGAAAGCTTTATACTAGCCCACCCCACCAACTCCTTGATAACCATTTCAGCATACACACATGACTGGTTATGTCATGTATTCATGCTGTTTGCAAAGTATTCCATTGTAACCAAGAGAATTTTGGGGGATGAATCACCTCAATACAAGTTCTGTTACAGGTCAGCAAAGGAAGGGGAGGGAAAAGCCAACCTAAACAGCACAGATAATTGATCTCAAATTCTTCTGTTTATACACCCAGTTCCCTGAAGGCATATTGTGAGTCCCTCCAGATTGCATCTCTTCCCCATGTTTCCTTAGAGACAGGGGTGAATCAGCCTGGAGAAAAGCAGCTGGAGCTGATAAAAATTCCAGAGGGATAACCTGGCCCCTCCACCTCTTTGCATAAGACTTCCAGAGCAGGAGACTGCTTTATCCTGTTACTTCAACCTCAGGGACTGCTGCTTTGAGGGAGGAATGCAAGACCATCACACTAAAACTGCAAGGATCTCAGGGGGGTTCCTCTTTCTCTCTGACATTTCAGCTGTTTCCCTATTTTCCCATGCTTTGTTTATCATCCAGTATCTGTTGTTAAGCAAGTGGCTCAGGCAGTCCTGTCTGTCTGTTCCCACAGCTTCATTAATGTACAATCTGAGCTCCTCAATTAATTAATTCATTTCCTCTGTCCCTCTGACATACAGAATTGTTAATATCCTGGCAAGGCGCTTAGGGACCAAAGATTACAGGCATCATTTGCAGCCCATTGGATCAGAGGCAAGCTCTCATTGTGCTGGATCAGGACCAGGAACAGTGCACCAGAGCTGAAATTTTATTCCCCAGCCCAGCCTCTTTGCCTTTAGCCCATCTCCCCTCTAGCTGTAACTTTGGGGTTACTTAGGCAACAAAAGATAGTCCTGTTCAGATCCTCTCCCTTCCAAGCTCATAATTTCTGAAGAGATGCTCTGCTTGGTGTAAAATGCTCTAAATCAGCAATGAAGGGCACGAGATGTGGCCAGTCTTGAAAGGCATGATAAAATATTCATCTGAAAGCTGCATGGTTCCTGAACCTGTGGGCCCTTTTTTAAAGGCCATCCAAATTACTTAACAGGTTGGTTTTATTCAGAAAGCAGAGGAATCACAGAAGGGGCAGGGTATGTAAGTACAGTTAAAACCAAAAGAAACAGATGCCTTTAAAAGAAACAGCATATTTGTTTTATCATTTCCTTCTTGGGTTAGAGGTAGTGATCAGTGGCCAGAGAAATATTTTCAGTTGTCTCAGACAATCCTTTCAAATTCATTTCTTTTGTGCTTTAATTTGTATGTTACCTTTATCTCTTTAATGAACTTAAGACAATCGACTGACTTATTTTTTTAATTCTAAATTCTAAGCCTCTAAGCTACTACTACACAGCTCCAGACATTGCAGGTATGTGTTTAACATGTTAATATGTAACAGGTTCCATTCATAAGCCTCAATATGTTCTGTAGCATAATATGGCCAGAGTCAGATCTGCTGTAGTTAGCTGAGGCTCCATTCAGGCAGAATAAAACTCAGCCTTCTTGTGACTGTCTCCTTCTGGGGAAAGCCTTCGAAATCCACAGCAGACCGGAAAAACTGAGAAGTTCCCTCCTACTCCTTCCAATTTCAATAAGTTGCTTTTTTTTTTTAATTCATGAGCGTAGAAGCTATTAATGAAATTGCTGAATGAGAATGGTTAACCCCAAAAAGTGACACATACCTTGGGCTTTGCAAGCCAACATGACAACAGTCAAAACAGAAATCAGCCTTTCAATACCTCAGCACATAACACTGTCTGCAGTATTAAAAAAAAAAAATATATCAGACGACATCATATCAGTTGCAGACAGATGAGTCACTAGAAAGCTTGAGACAAGCAGACCTAGAGTCACCTCCAGCCTGCAAAACACTTCCCGTCTTTAATAAAAAGTGGTGGAGGATTCTGTCAATGAAGCGAAACGCCTGGCAGACAGATGCATGGGGCAAGAGCCCTGCGCTTCCCCTCCCCTCCCAGGGAAGGGGGGGACTGAGGGTGAAGAGGAATGGCGGGGGAAAGGGAGAATGAGTTTCCCTCTGGCAGGCCTGCAGTTGGTAGAGCAACAAGATTTGCCCCTGAGCAAAGGAATGCGAAAACAGCCCTCACAAAGAAAAACATGGGATGAGGCACAGACATTTTGGGCTGGAAGGTAACAAAAGCTTTGGCTGGTTGGCTTTCTTACTCCGGTTTCATCAAGCAAACCTGACATTTTGCTTTTCCCCTCTATCCCAAGGCTTTGTGCCAGCAAGCACTAGTATCTAACAAAGCGACTAGGTGTGTTACAGCAAGCAGCACTAGAGAGCTCACAAGATTTGGGCATCTGTTTGGGCATCTCTCTGCCTTTAGCAGGGTCAATCTCTGAATGCAAATGCCTTCCCCTCTCTCCCCTAGCCTCTCTGTTAACAAACCAGCAAAAGACCCAATTTCCAGGTCCTGTAGCATCTCTAATTGAGAGCAGTGCAAAGAAGAGGGAATGCTGGTCTCCTCAGCTAAAGGGACCCCCTTTTCCTGGTGCTGGAGACCTCCCAGATAGGATTCATACCACAGCCTTCCAAAGGCAGTATAGGTCTGCCTACAGCACGAACAGCTTGAGTAAAGAGAAGAGTAGGTTTTAACCCATCAGCTTTATTTACATGGTTCCTCTGTTGACAAAATCTTCACCAGTCCTCCCCTTCCAGATTTTCAGCAGAGAAAGGAGAAATACAGACAAAACTTCTGCAGCCAAACTTCTCTAACTTAGTTCTCAAAAAAAAAAAAAAAAAAAAAAAATCAGAAAAACAACTCCCATCACTACTTCCCCTTGCACTTCTCAGACCCCTCTTATAGGTTTTAAAGTAAAAGGGGCTGCACAACCTCAGACATGTCCTTTGCTGCCAAGGCTGTTAGACCCCAGGCCCCCTCGTGTTCTGCCCTTCGCTACCATCTTCCCTTGGCAGCTCTGCCCCGCAGCAGTGAGCCTGCCACAAGATGCTTTCAGGGTGGAGCAGGTAGGGCACAGCTCCCAGCCCCTGGAAAAACATCTCCGAAGGTTTGGCTTGCTAGTTTTCCAATAGATCCACACCCATTGCCAAGCAGTGCTCAAGGGCAACCGAGTGCTCAGCCCGGGGAGGGAGGGTGGAAAAGGGGTGGACAGGCTTAAACCAGGACAGTTTGCTGGGCAAAAAGAGAAATCACGCACCTGCACTGCAGCCAGGTGAGCCCCCCCGGCTGACTACACATCTGCGTGATTCTCATAGGCAGCTATGCAGCTAGGGTATAAGCTTGAATTTCTGTTGGGCCTCTGACATGAAAAGTTATTTCTTTTGGACAGCTTGCTGCAGTCAGAAACAGCCTTTATTGCCTTCGCTACCAAGGCAGCTGCAGAGGAGAGACGGTCAGTCTAAGAGTGCCTCTGTCTTCAGCGGCCAGCCAAGGTGTTGGACACAGGCTACAGCGTGTCTGGGCAGGGGAAAAACACCCAGGCAGGTGAGGAGTGATACACTGTGCCAGAGTGGCCTTGCCAGCCATATTAGGGTGGGGGAGAGGGAGACCAGAGGTGGGCAGCCTGTGCAAGTGACTTTGCAGCCTGGGGAAGGAGAGGGAGAAGTTACATACAGAAAGAGGAATGTATTTTACCTTTCATTTAAAGCTAGAGACACAGGGAGGCATTTTCCTCACCCATGGATGATTCTGAGCCAGATGCAACCACTGGATTTAGAAAAAAAAAAATCTAAAAATTGAGCACAAGCGCAGGACCTCTTTTGATAAATAATGCACCAAAGGGTGGCTGAGCCCTAGCTCAGGCAGGGCCCCTTATCTAACCCTGAGCAAATCTCTAATTGCCTTATGTTTCTCCCATCTGAAAAATAAAGAAAGCTTCCTTGTCACCCAGAGGTGAGGGTACAAGGGGAACAAAGTGAAAATGAATGACAAGGAGATGGAGAAGAGGGTCAGACACTTGGGAAGAATAGTAACAGCATCCATTTGCTCTCAATGAGGCAAATAAACTAGCTCAGTTCTGAGCAACCATAATGCTTTAAAAACCCAAATGTCTGTCAGCGTGAGCCCTACTTTGTTACTGCTTGCCCCCTCCCATCTTTGTTTTTTGGGTGGTTTGTTTTGTTTTTTTTTTTTCTTCTTTGTATCCCTTACCAAGATCAGGCCCAGTGTGCTAGGCGTGGTACAGGTATATATCAAGACATAGCTCCTGAATATTGCAGAGCTTAAAACAAGGAAAGAGGGGAGGAACATGCACCAATACACTACAGAAAGCCTACAAGTTGTCCAACACCACGTAACTGGAGAGCATTCATCCAGGAAAGTACCTCCCTCAGATACTGTATGGTTGATGTGCCCTTTTTTCAAGCCCACTGAACAGCAGGGAATGGCTAAGGGCTGTATCAACATAGCGAGGGAATTCACATCTATTTTTGC
This sequence comes from Aptenodytes forsteri, assembly GCF_000699145.1. Lineage (NCBI taxonomy): Eukaryota > Metazoa > Chordata > Aves > Sphenisciformes > Spheniscidae > Aptenodytes > Aptenodytes forsteri. The sequence continues at coordinate 1,784,085 of NW_008795936.1, forward strand.
TAATTGTAGAAAGAGTGTTCAAATTTAGGTGGCCAGGCTTGGAAACTTGCATGCAACCCTCACCCGCTTATGTCTGAGCTAGAACCCTCTAAAATTTTTCCTTTTTTAAAACATCCCTTGAAATTTTGCTGTTGCTGCCGGTTTTGTACATTAGCTGGGTAGCCATCCAGGCTCGTGCTATTCAGCACATCACCCTATCTCTAAGCCAGCCCAGTGCAGGCACTTACTTTCTGTCCAAGGAAAACAGGACTCTGACCCTCACGGTTATCGCTGATTAGCCTGACAGCCTGCTCTCAGCTGACTTTCCCATGGAGGACTTGTGCTTCACCACTCCCTGACCTGTCAGGTGTTCCCATCTAGGGAGCCTTAAACCTGGAAATGGCCTCCTAAGTTACACTACAATTAGTTATTGTTTAGTCACCAAACTATCCCCTGGCTAAAAGTTTCTAATAAGAAAACACAGCTTCCTAACCCTTTTTAGCTACATGGGATAAAGCAGACCAAATCAATTTCCTTTATGGACATCTGTAAAATGTTTCATTTTTTAGGAAAAAATGGGGTAGGTGGCTTTTTGCCCTTGTTTGAGTGGAGCTGGGGAGGCTCCCGCTCCCCCTCCCCAGCGAGGCTTCCCAACCACCAGCTAACCATTTCCTTGCTATCTTTCTAGCTCTGCTGTGAGCCTGAGCAGGTGGAACAAAGTTTAATGTGCATTCAAAGCACTCTACAGATAGTAGTTAAACTTCTCAGCATGTAAAGTAGAGTTATTATTGTTCTACTCTTGTCTGAAGGGATTTCCCCACAAAACTCAGGTCCTGAATGAATCAGGAGTGGAGTACCCAGTGCTGTTCCCTTGGGGATGCCTGGCCATGCAACATCATAGGGAATAGCTCTGGCTACACTCTACTCTGCAGCAGAAGATGGGGCAAAAAATTACCACATATTATCACCTATATGCACCACTGATCCCCCTCACAATCTCAAGCATCCCCCTTTCCAACCGTTAAGTTCCAAAGAAAAAAATATCCTTTTTTTTCTGTGAAAAGCATCACCTCATAATAAATTGTGTTTAGTCATAATTTCCTAGTTTCTGGCAAAAAAAAAAGCTGAACAATTTTTTTTTTTATCCCTAGGTGAAAAGGGGAAAAAATTCCCCATCTTAACTCAGTCCTTTGCTGCCCTTTGCAAAGGACTGAGTTAAGACAGGGAATCTTTGCACAGCAAAGGACTAGCCTATTCAAAACATTAGCAATAGTGATACACACACTACCCAACATCTCTACTTTCTAATAACATAAATACCTTGAGAGCTATAATGGTCATCTCTGTGTAATTTCAATAGCATCTGAAGAAAAATGATGATGAGGAAGAGAGATGGGGAATGCTAATGGTGTAAAGTTTTAAGTGTGGCTGCAAGTGCTTTATTTAATATTGTTCTCCAAATGCTCTAACACTTGCTTGGCAAAGTTCCTCCAAAATTTGGCTCTGTGCACTCCTTTGTCCATTTATTGAGCTTCTTTAAGCCTTATTCCAGCCCCTGTTTCAAGGTATTCTGGATGCATAAGTAGGTCTAAGATAGTGATGCCTCTATCAAATATTTATGAAGTAAGGCCATTAGGGTTTCAAGCAATTCATACGCTGGGCCCAATCCAGCAAAACACTTAAGCAGAATTTAACTTTTCAGTAAACAGGTAGTCCCCGCTGCTCTGCACAATGGTTACACTTATGCCTGTGCTAAAGATTTTATGGGGTTGTTGCAAAGATACTCTGCAAGTCCCAACTTGATTTTCTGATGATCATGAATATAAAAATTACTTCTTCCTTCATCCATTGACTGTTATTTACATTAGCTGATTCCTTGCTTTCTACAACTCCAAACCATAAAATCTTCTTGTTTGACTAGATAATGAGCTACCAGCAAGTGATGTATATTTAAAGCATCTTCAAAGACCCACACAGTCAACAGGACCCAAAGCTACTCTACACAATCCGCTGGCCTGTTTATGAAACTGCAAAGCAAGCCAGCGTTTTTATATGCCTATTCAAGATATAACCCATGTTGAAAAAGAGAAGTCTGATAGCTCGGGTATTTTGAACACCGTATATAACAGTAACAGGTATCTTGATTAAAATGAAGAGATAGTTCAGAGTTGTCCCTACTGGGAATGGCTGGCAGAGATGTTGCCTGCACAGACTGACACAAGCAGATCATGGGTAACTATAGCAAACCTGAGCCAAGGAAAAAGGAGGGATTAGAGAATGAACAGCTCAGCCATGAAAAGGCCTCCTATGTGTTAAAAGCAAAATAGTTGGGTTAGATGAAATCCAGCTATTTGGCTAGAAGGTCAGATCCAATAAGACACCATTAAGGGTAATTTAACCCTAAGAAGCATCACCGACCCACACATGGACATGCTCAGTGGTGAGAAGGTACCAGTTAGGTGTGTCCACAGGCTTCCCAGGCTCCCCACTCACCACTTCACTCACTAGCAAAGGTGTTGCACATGAGTTGGAACAGGCTTTTAGTCTTTCCACTCATCGGCTGCTCCTATTTGCCACTAGAGTTAAGTACTGATGCTGAATGTATGAAGTCATTAGTATCCTTTATATGCCTTTCATGCTAAAGCCCTGGATTCCCTCATTTTTCCTCCCAAGCAATAAGTAAGGCCACCACTGTTTGCTACAAGCCAGGCATGATTCTCAAAGTGGTTTTCAACAGCAAATTTCAAGAAGTTGTAGAAACGCCTCAGGGTTAAAAAGACCTTTCTGGAGCAGGAGGATCAATCACACACAGGCCAGTGGCTCTGAGCATAGTTGAAGGCCGGCATTTCCTACAATTAGTAGCATATATTTAAGAATATAATCATCCCTCACTAACCTGGAGTGCTGTTTCACCTACTGAAACTCAAGCATCCAAGTTAGATGCACTGTGAAATGTATGGGCAGATTTACTGCCACACAACAGGAATTGCCCTGCATTGGGAACTGTGCCAGAGTAGTTCCTAAATTCCATCTTCTCATGACTTTGGCACTTAACCTTAAATTGCAAGCAATTCCTTCCACTTGTGATTCCCAGCCCAAAAGCTTTCCTGGGAGCTTATCTTTTAAAGGTTGAAGGAGCAGTTGTATGGTCCCCTGCTTCATCTGACAGTTCAGTGCTTGGTGGCAATTGCAGAGTGGTTCAGCTCATTGCTGGAGGGACTTAAACCTGCAGGTCCTGCTTTGCAGGAAACTGCCCTAGCACCCTGGTTTTTGCAAAGGTGCTGCTCTCATTCCCTCCATACCATATTCCCAGCATACCATAGCCATTAGGCCAGGAGAAGTGAGCTGAGAATTAGCACAACTTGTTGCTTAGTGTTTTGGGCAGTGACCTGGAAACAAAGAGAGTTTGGGTGCAGTACTCTAAGCTTGCAAATAACTTGACATTTTTAAATGGAACTGCTCCATCCCGCCATCAACAGTTTACAAGCTAGTAGCTAAAATAACTGTTGGGGAAGGAGAGGGAAGATGTGCTGGGTTTGACTCACCTTGGGAAGACCCGAAGCTCAGCATAGCTCATCCTTTGAGTGTGCTATAACCATAATTTCTTGGGTGGGGGCAAATGCCACTGTTGCCCTGAGCTGTGCTAGGCATACAGCCTGCCTCTGCCTGGTCTGAGAAGGTGCACTAGTTTGAACCCCATGTGTAAGAAACTGGAGGATAGCTAATTTATGGAAGAAGATTATGTAAGAACTGAAGTGTCTGGCTCTGTCCAGACCACAGGCATACCTAACTATAAGCAGGATTTCAGGTGGTTGGCAAAGTCAGCCCTTGTTAGTCTCAGCAGCTATGCCAGCTTAAACAGCTCCCACCTTTGCCTGTCTCCCATCAATCACCCCCTCTGCTTTGACAGCCCAGTTGATCTCAGGGCTGCCCAAGTCACTGCATTAGTGAACAGATCAGGTTAGACTTTTCTTCTAGGATTATTTTATAGCCTGGAGCAGTTTACTGACCCAATTTACCATGCTGGTTTACTGAACAGGCATGCCAGGCACTGGGTCAGAAACAAGCAGGTAAAGGGAGGGGACATAGGGGACACTTCAGGCTACTATTGCTACTGAGGAAAGGACCAGTGGATCTGCCTCTGGGATCAGGCAGCAGCCTGTGTAGCACAGGGGTCTCTGGGTTAGATCTCTATTGCTGTTTTAACCAACACACTTGTAAATGCAAGGCTAATTCCAGGACACAAAATATTTGTGGTTTAAGGCTATGACGCAGTTCTAGGTAAGCCACAAATGTTTGTGTCCAGAGCAAGCATTTCCAGGGTGTCCAGACAATCCAGGAGAATGAATTTGATTGAGCTGTCAGGCAGATGCACAGACTCCTGTCTAGATGTACAAAGCGCACGTCAGGACAGGGCAAGTAGGTGGGACACGTATGAGGAGAACATGGGTGGCGGTAGGAGATAGCGAAGGGAGCAGTGTTCAACAGCATAGCAAATGTCTCAGCTTTCCGTTTGTCTAACCAATGCCAGACAGCCTTACAGGGATTTTATTTGGCAGAAAAACCTTCTCTTTGGTCTTCCTTGAGGCCACATCCTGTCACAAGCCTGCGTGTGATTTGGTATTTGCTATCGTGCTTAAGAATGCAGCAACACAAATATGGGCACATAATGAAAATTGGATTCTAGCAGAGAAGATAATTTGGGGATAAATGCAGCTTTTAAACATTTGTCCCCAAATTATAACTTGTTTCCTTGAAGGAAAAAAAAAATAATCTATGGACACTTAACTCTCAAAAACTGGAGCCTCAGCCCCTTGTTGGGGACTCATCTCGGTCTCTTTGGGAACTAAAGTGGAAAGATGCTACAGACACAGGTAGCCAGGACATGGCAGGTTGGTTGTTCAACTACCTCTAACTCCCAGGGGACATGGCACTGTTGGATTTCTCAAAGGAATTATCACCAGCTCAGGTTATTCGAGGGTCTTTGATCACAGAGTAAGAAATGAGATAGCAATTAGGCTGCAACACAAGACCACCTTTCACTCTTGCCCCAGATTTAAGTGGGACAGATGGTCCCAAGCAATGCTAAAAGCTCAGTCTAGGCAGATCTCAAAACACTGCTGAGCAGGATTTACCAGTCAAGATACAACTTAGCAACAAAACTTTCCTGGATCATTCCAGCAAAGTATTAATACACGCAGCTGGGCATCTGCCCAGACCACAGAGTTGTTCGAACACCCTTGCTGGAGAAGTAAGCGCCCCAGAAGTCTCCGGTCTTCTTTAACAAATATTTGCTAAATCTGGAGTCTCCCAAAAGCTTTAATAAAAAAAAAAAATCTCTGCACCCAGTCATTAAAGAGAGACAACACTGTGTCACTGACCAAAGGAAACAGCAGGTCCCTCACTAGTTAAAAAATTAATTACACTCCTTGTTCGTAAAAATGTTCCCCTGCCAACGGAAACATATTTTTTAATAATTTTTTTAAGAGGCTGTTTTTTTTAATAACCATCCTATAAAGCAAGCTGGTAATAAATACCCGTTAAAATCATATATAGAACTCAATATTAAAAAAAAAAAAAA
>NW_008795936.1:1789684-1789944 GCF_000699145.1 Aptenodytes forsteri
AAAAAAAAAAGGAAATGCGCTGGGTTTAACTTCATAAACATTCTCTTCTGTGTTCCTGGACCCTGCAGAGCTGCCTCGCTGTGCTGCACTCTTTGCAATCCTTTCAGTAATTCTCCCCATCTCCACTAAAACCCAGTTGCGGACATAAACTGCTGGACAGGCACTCTCCAATGATATTGAACCACATGGCTTCTTTATCCGGACCTTCGGCCTCTGTCCCCTTTTCCTAATTTTTCCCAGCTCCCAGCTCCCTCATTTTC
>NW_008795936.1:1790127-1799205 GCF_000699145.1 Aptenodytes forsteri
TGAACTCAATATTAAAGAAAAAAAAAAGGAAATGCGCTGGGTTTAACTTCATAAACATTCTCTTCTGTGTTCCTGGACCCTGCAGAGCTGCCTCGCTGTGCTGCACTCTTTGCAATCCTTTCAGTAATTCTCCCCATCTCCACTAAAACCCAGTTGCGGACATAAACTGGACAGGCCAAACTCTCCAATGATATTGAACCACATGGCTTCTCACCAGATTATCCGGACCTTCGGCCTCTGTCCCCTTTTCCTAATTTTTCCCAGCTCCCTTCTTTCTCATTTTCATCTGAGAAGAACCTAACATGAAACAGTCCTTATACACAAACTCCAGAGAAAACAGGTACCATCCATCACTGCACTTTGGGCAGAATAGACTACGACAGAACTGCAAAGAAAAGTGTCTTAAAAAAATGCATGTTTTTGCACTTGCTTATCAAGCAAATCTCTAAGCATGAGCACTAAAATACAGCCTGCACTTGAGAACTCTTTTTTTTAAATAAAAATTATTAGGTCCAGACAGAATCAAAGAAACTTCCACCTTGCTACATGAGCAGTGCTCTCCTAAGACTGCTTAGTGCCCACATTCCTTGGGACACTAGCTCAAACTGGAGGTATGAAGAAGCCAAAAGGACAAGCTGGTTAAATTCTATAAGCCTATTTTGCTGGTATAAAAATAAACAGAATTTTTAACTATTTTTGTTCTGAAAGCATTTAAAGCAGACATTGTTTTTTTCCAAACCTTTCCAAGGTTTTTAAGAAGGTTCCCCGAGTTTTTAATGCAAACATTAAGAGTACATCCTGACTACCAGAGGACAAAAATACTTTGATAAACAATTTTGCTGGAAGTTTTATAACTTTAAAAAAAGTTTTCATAAAGAATACTTTCACAGAGGTACCTTTTTGTGGAAAATTTTGTTTTAAAGAGCCCGTTGATCTTCACAAAAGTTTTTGGACCACTGCTAACAGGATGAAAGCTGCTCCTATTTATTTATAAACAGGAATTTTTAGGCAGAAGTTTTGGGGCCCATGCAGGTGTGCACACATAAGTGCAGCTTCACCCTTGCCTTCAGCTCCACACAGCCTTCTCTGGCTGCATCTTGATGGTGGTCAGATTTTTAACAGGGAAGAGAATTATGTTGACAGAGTTGTAAAGACAAGGTCAGCACCATGTTAACACAGCACAGCAGCCCATAGCAGAGGAGGAGCTGCATTTGCTGACAAATTAGTGTAGACATACCTTGAGTTTCCTATTGTAAAATGCAACCCGTTAGTAGGGATGCTACAGTGGTCATCAAAATAGTGGGGCAGTGGTCCTGCATTTCCACGGATGCAGAGAAGGACACAGAGCTCAGGACAGGGGCTGGAATGCCCTTTCCATGCACCTGAGGCTCCAGGAGGAGCCATGTCTCCTTTGAAGTACAATTACAGCTGTGCAAATAATTACATTTTGGTTCCCTGGCTGAACTTGAAAACACGGTATTTTGTTTCAGATCCATCCAAAATGATTTAAAAATTTTGAGTGCACCAAAAAAATAGAATTCATCCGCCCCCCACCTGGGGTCAAATGAAACATTGCATTCAGCCCAGAAGGAAAAAGGTAAAATATTATTTTAAATGTGCATTTTTAGTCAGTGACATTACCCTCAGCACACTACAAAAAATTATGCAACAGAAGTGAAACAGCTTCGTTTGAAGGTCTTGCAAATCAGCACTGCAAATACATAGCATCTTTCAGAAGGCCATGAAGGATTGACACAGGGCCACCACAGCACAGACAAGACAGGCAGTAGGTATAACAAAGTGGCTATAAGTCTCATGCCTCCTTTGCCCGGGTGCCACCCTGATGCTTTGCTGCACCTTCCCTTTCCCCATGCCCCTTCCTATAGCAGCCCCTGCTACTGACAACTAGAGGACAAGACTACTTCAGGTGCCATGAGCCAGCTTGGGATAGACACATTTCCTAACCCAAACACTTGAGTTCATACATTGCTGGTGTGCTCACCACCTCTGCAGCTCAGGTGCCCCAGGGTAGACCACATTCCAGCCTAATTCATCCATGACCTGCATTCAGTAAATGGGTTCCACATTTACACATAGGATAAGGCACATTAAAAACACACGGTCCTTGAAGAAGTCACTGCTGCTGGAATTGGAGTACATATCCCCTTTTGGAGAAGGACATGTGCAAATACAGAGCTAGTGATCTCTTTCCAGAAAGGCAATGCATTTACACATTAACATGAAGGTGTGAAAACCTCTCAAACACACTTTATTCCCACCTGTAAGATCCAGAGCTACCTTCACATTTTCACTATAGGAGGAGAGGATCTGGACCAGCCAGACACATGCGAATTTCCCCCATCCCAGCTGAGGGCACCGGAGAATTGCAGCTTGTTCATCCACTGGCAGGATTCAGCATATGTAGAAGCTGGTCCAGGGCCAAGGAGAATCCTGACTGCATGTAAGCTTGCTTTCCCTTGGGAGGCCAAGAACTGCTGATTTCAGTTGCTCCTGCCCTTTTTTCCTAAAACATAAGAGCTGGGATGAGGGGTGTGGAGGAACATGCCTATCACCCTCCCCTCATCTGGGGTTGCTCTCGTGCTACTAAAACAGCTCCATCCACACGCTGACTCCCTCACTGCAGGTGAGAGCTGTGAAGTTGGTTCTTGCCTGGTGTTGCCATGTGGTGGTTCCTCTCCTTCACAGGAAGGATTTGCAAAGGAGACTATATCAAGCCCCTGAAGTCTGTGGAGAGGGAAAGGTGCACATAAGCCATGTGAACAATAAACAGCAAAATATTAGACCCTAGAAGGCCAAATTCAGCAAGTCTGACAGTACTATGCAAAGGGGAGTACTGATCCCAGTCATAGAGTATTTCCAAACATGTTTGGAAAACAAAGCTTGCTACTTATGTCTTTACTACCAGTATCATCTTAAAATAATCTGGAAAGTGATTTTAGCTTGCTAAAATTAACTCTCTAAAGTTGGCATTTATCCCCTCCCATAAAGGTAGAAGCAGCCATCAACAGCATTGCCATCACTTGCTCTACAACCACACATGAAATGCCAGCTAGGACTCACACAGAACAGAGCAGCCAGTGCCCTGAGAGGCCTCAGCACTTTGAGCTTGGTTTGGAGAAGCCCCTCCATGCCAGAAAAGCACCACAGAAGTCAGTGGGAGTCCATGACTGAGATTTTGTGGCCAGATCTGAGCTTACATAGATGGGGTGGATGAAAGATGACAGAAATAACAGAGGCACTTGTGTTTACATTGCCTGACAGAGCAAATGCCAGTTCTCATCCCCTGGGGACCACTATCCTGGCCTGATTGTGGCAGTGCAGCTCCTGCTATTATTATGAATATAAGTCTGCACATAAGTCTCCTTAAAATAGTTTGCATATAAAGTGAAACTGGCATACTTTGGCATATAAAACTGTATTTAATGAAGGACTAGTTTAAAAATGCTTGGTAGTTGCCAAGAATATTTCACCAAATCAGAATAGGCACTTGGCCAGGCTCTTGCTGTTCCAGATGCATTAGTGTTAGACTCCTATTCTGAGAGGCTGGATGACTCAACTGCAAAAATGCACTCCAGCCCCAGGCGCAGTGCAAACAGTGGGGGAAACAGTCTGGTCCAACATGAAGACACAGAGTCAGTGGGAGCCTGTGCATTGCCTTTAGTGGCCTTGGATCTGGACCTGAGTATGTTTATATTCCCAGCACACATTTCTCTTCCCTACCAATATCCCAGCACTGCATAAGCAGCCTGGGACACCTTCCCCAAATCTTCCTCTAGCATCTCCTCAGATTTTAGTTTGGTGATGAGAAGTCAAACCTCTCCTGTATTTTTTTCAGGTCCATTTTCTGTTTCATAGCACAGAATAACCCCCCAAAATCACATCCAGTGTTCTTCAGTCCCTGCAGACTCAAGTCCAACAGTGAGAATGAGACAGTTGAATTACTTGTCTTTTATTTAAGTCAAAGCTGCAATATTATATTGGGAAGCACTTTTCCTCTATTAATTGTTAAATCATATTTATAACAGGCTTCAATTAATTGATCTTTACCTACCTTTAACAGAATGAAAATGTGACATCGTAGAAGTCCATAATAAAAGTCTTAGGGGCAAAACTGTTTGGAAATTTATGATGTAAGGTCTAGATCTGCCATCCAACTCCTGGCTGCAGTTGAGGATTGAACAGAAAGGGTCTCGTATTCAACAGCTTTAACAAGATATGAGAAAAGGGCCTGAGGCAAAGATGATGGATTGGAGAGGTAGAAAACACAAGATGGAGGATCAGTCACAGCAGAAAGGGGGCCTCTGTGTTTCAAGATTGCTTGCACCTCACTGTCCTCAGCTACCAGATTGAGGATAAAGAACAATGAAGACAATATGAATTGAATTGTCTTCAGTTAACGCATGTAAATCCATTCCTAGTCTGACATGATTGTGTAGCAGTAAATTTTAAGACAGTTCAGTTATTCTTCAGGCAGGAGTTATCCTGGTTTACAATGCTAGCAGACCCCTGGCCAGCAGCCACTGAGGCTGAATCCTGCACTGCTGAAGGGGTGCAAGGCTCCTTTTGCATTCAGTAGGTTTCCAGCCTTATAGCCCATGTATTACAGGTTGATCATGCCATAATCATGACATGCTACTGGAGTATACTTCACTCCTTGTACTGATACTCCAAAGTTTCACTGCAATGCACACACCCCAAAAAAGAAAGTGTTCCTGTGGTTCTTGGAAGCCTAAAGTTAAACTTCTTAATAGCATAACAAAAACAACTGAGAGATTATTCAGTGCATCATCCATGGCGTTATTAATATTAGATCATCCATGCTCATTGGCTGCTTTTCTCTTCTGAGTTGCCATCAGTAGAGATTTATTTCCTTCCAAATGATTTCTCCCTTCTTGAGTCAGAAGGGACCTATGTGAAAAAGTAATCTTTTGGAAAAATACAGTAAGAGAAAAATCTATCCCTAAATTGCTCCTTTTCAACACAGTCTGAATTACAGTAGCTTTTAACAGAGTAGCAGAATAGCTCAATGTGCAAGGCTTCCTTTCTGTTGCAGAAGAGGTTAAGACAGAAAGTTAAAACTTAAATGTTTACATCCTTTTCTAGACAGATGGTTGTTTTTCTTCTCTAACCAAATATGTATACCTGGCCTGTCTCCAGTGCCCCGGTGGTGGTGCTGTCGTACTTTACCCTGTCTCCTGAAAAAAAACCCATGCTTCTAACATACCAAGCTAGACACTATTTTCCAAGTCCACCACTTGAGCAGTCACTGCTTACCCTTTCAAAATCCAATGAAATGCAAATGACAGCATCTGAGCACTCATTACTAGCACTGTTGCATCTTCTCATGGTTCAAGTGTCTTCAGCAGTGAAACCGCTGCAGATTAATCTTCTACAGCTCCTTCTGCTAAACAGGGTGAAAGGTGTAAACTGCCCATTTACAGCTTTCTCCATAAATCTTGTTTCTCTCAGGGCTCAGAACCTTGTCGATGAAGAACTCAAGCAAAGGGCTTTCCATTGACATCAGCAAGAGTTGGATCAGGCCTGAAACAGCTATAAACATAAGTTTTGTTAGAGGCAAAGAAAGCTTGTGAGCTTCTGTGCTTGGAATTTTGTACTTTTCAATCCAAGCTCGTCAGACTCTCACTATTTCTGGAAGCTTTCAAAAACATTCCAGGGAGCACCTTTCTTGGGCTTGCAGTCATATAATGTAGCTTTACATCCAGCCACTACAGAAGTGAAGGCAATAAATAAATAAATCTGCAAATTCTACCTTTCTTCAGCATGTCATTCATTTTTAAGTGGCTCAGACAGCAGAAGGCTATAATCACAATTAGGCTGTACTTTCCTGAACTGAGAGATTGCAGTTCTGATTTTTATTAGGTTGACTGAGCAATTTGCAAGGGATTTCACCTTAAGTCAAAAAATCTGCCAGCACACATCTGGATTCACGTTCACTCAAAGCACCATGTCCATGTCATGTGTTTTCTTAGGCCCTGTGAGCATGTCCTAAGCCTGGTGAGGTATAAAAAGGAGCCTTTCCAAAGACTTCATGGATTTTGAGGTAGGCAAAAAAAATATACCATTAACGTTGCTCTTGGAACATCTCTTCTCCTTCATATCAGTCACAGAGAAATAGTTATTTGGCCTATGCCATCTGCAGTTCTCTAGTTGAGGTTCATCACTGCCTTCCTGACAGCTTCCTTCTAAACTAGTGGCAATTACATGAACATAATTAAGACACCATAATCCTCTAAAGTTTAATTAACACCTCTCATAAAGCAACAGTTCCACCACAGATCCCAAATCAAGGGGAACTTCATTTCAGGCACCCAAGTAAGCCTGGTCTCCAAAGAGCTGATCCATGCACAGTATTATCTATTTCCATTAGGCAAGAATAAACTGAAGTCATGGCTAACGCAACATTTTCCTAGGGAATCCCCTATGTCCTTTCCCCATGACCACAAAGGATGAATCACTTTGTAAAATGAGACAATATAGTACAGACAGGAAGCTTTTTTGAAGATGAATGGAAGGGTCATATATACATTGCACAGATAAAATTAGTGTGTATTAATGAGATTTACTTTTCACGGGCAGCCAATCTCACCTTACTGTACATATAAAAGCCTGGTAAGCTTCATGTGAAGAGTGGGAATGTCTATTAAGGTAAATATTGGTAGAACATAATGTAAATACTAAATTTAGGATCAAGTGGAGCTATTTCAAGGAGTGATTTTTCTCTATTTGAAATTATCATTAATAAATCCCACCACAAGTTTAAAAATCAGAACTAAAATACTGAAATTGGGACTCTCACCTTCATTTAAACAGTAATCATGCAAGTGTAAGCAAGCAGAAGGATAGAGCCATCATCCCTCCTTTTTCTTTTCTTTATAGCCCAGCAAAGGGTGAAAAAAGCAGCAGAACTGGGAAGCCATCTGCAGGGATTAAGTCCAGCCACCTCTGGATTCAAAAACACAGCTCTTCTGCTATGTTGAAGCACAGGTCCTGTTCAGCTTTTGATGGGGATAGGGTCATGAACCTAGAGGGCAACAGGCAACAAGAGGCCAAACTCAGAGTTGGCTGTATAGGCAAGTTGTCTACAGGTTTCTGTATTAAGCACTCTGAGGGCTGCTACAACAAAGCTGAAGCAAGATTTCAGATGCCTCCATTAAATCTTAAAGCATGAGAGCTCTGAAGAATGAGCAGATCATATCCTTTATGCTCTCCCATGGGAAGGACTCAGCATGGAGTTGCATCAACCCAAAGATAATGAAGTTGTGTTATTATGTGGTGCCTCTGCAGCAGGAATGTAGAGACAGTCCTTTGTGCCGATGTGCATTGGGAAACCACTGTCAGCTCATTTTCAAGTGCTTACACAGCTATCCCCATGTCACTTGGTAGTTTCATAGAGACACTGATCAAACTATCTGTAAAACAGCAGAATCTCCCAGTCCTTTTGAATCACTGAGCCATGGTTTCATGCTGTGTCTCAGGAACCTCTGTATATCTTTACCATTAAGCTTTAAATAGAAAATGCCATAAAGTTGATGTAGTTCCATGGAGGTGAAGCTAAACTTTTCCCATCAACCAGACATTGTCATTTTCCCCTCATCAAGACCTCTGGGGCCAACCCTTCCCGTTTTCATAACAGCAGGGGTCTGGATTCACAGTTAATAATTTCCATTGATCCCTGAAGTAGATTACAGAACTCAGGATATTTAAGTTAAGACTGTTAACTCACAAGCAGCAGCTGAATCAGATATCTTTAGGCAGCTACTAGAAAGGGACAAAGTGTGCAGTAATGCACACATGCTCTGTTAATCAGGACATCCCAAATGATAAATTGCCTTGATGATTAAGAGGGACTCAAGACCTCTTTTTAATCTATTGATTCACAGACCTGCAGATACAGTGTCCCCACTTCCATAAGAGACATATCTTGAAAGTGTTGCATGTCAGGATATCTTGATAGGCAGAAGGGAATATTTTTTGGCAGGAATCACAATTCTTTCCTGACTGCTAACATCTGTTTGCTAAAGCCTACAGAACTTCCCTGGAGTTTTGAGGTTTAAAAACATTGCTTGAAGATGACATACTGAATATTACGAAAATGTGCCTCACGATCCACACCCAAAACCCCCCAAAGAACATTTCATATTTTCAGACTTGGGTCAACAAAACTTTTTTGGACTGTTTTTAGTTCCTTAAATGATGGGTGTTTAATTAAAAATGTACCAGAATTGAGAGGGAACTAGACAGCCATAAACCCACAAGGCCAACTTTGAACTAGACTATGATGGGAAAATAGTGGTTATATCCAACATCATCTTATTGGGAACTAGGATCATTTGCAAACATACTCATTGAGCCACCATGTATAGGTAAACAAACAGTAGACAGATATTTCCCATCTCAGACACCCTTGAAATGTCTGCAATGGTGCAGTATACTCCAGTAAACTGTCACCGTTCAGAAGGGTGCCTAATTCATCTTTCAGCATAGCTGTGATTTGATAGCACATTGCTGACCTTCTGCAGCCATCACTCCCTTTCCTAGGGTGATATTTGTTGACACTGCTCTCCCACAGTCCTCTTTCTGCACCAAATTTGCTAAGCTTTTTCTCATTCTTCCCTTTCCCCTAAAATCAATCCTGTCCACATTTGTGATTTATGAAGCTTCTCCCTCTCATCCCTCATTCGCTTTGTGTCAATGAATTACTTGCTCAGATGGATGGACCAGCCATTTTTAGGTTCCTGAGTAGAAACTCACATGTCCAGAAATCCAGGAATGGGCAAAGCATGGTGAAGAAAGGGGCCTTTACCAGTGCAAGTAGCTAGAGAAAGTATTCCTTTCTGCTGATAAAACAGAGCATAAAAGAACTAGGCATACAGGTCTATTAAAAAAATATAGGTGACCTCTTTTTTGGAGATATCCATAAGGATACAGATTTCTCCTTAAATACACGGGAGTAAAATGCCCAAGCATCTTTAAAGATCTTGCCCTCATTGCCTTTGTAAAAAAAAAAAAAAAAAAAAAAAAAATCAAGCCAAAAAA
>NW_008795936.1:1799493-1844424 GCF_000699145.1 Aptenodytes forsteri
CCCTAATGTCTTTTTAAAAAAAAAAAAAAAAAAAAAAATTCAGTCCAGAATACTAGCTCCTCAAAGGAAAGAGGATAGAAATCCAAATGGTGGCTCAGGGGATGTAATGTCTTTTAAGTTAGTTGTGCAACACTGCAGCCAGCCTTTCAGCTTCAGCCTATTGAATCAGGAAGTTTTTACCTATCTTGGAGGACTTGCATACCATGGATTAGACTACAGGACCATCCAAGCCCAATAACCTCCCTCTAACTGCTGCAGCCAGCTACATAAGGAAACATATGAGGACAGGCATCTAGCAACACCTCCCATTATTCTCTCAGTTTTTGGTAATGCTGCTTCTTGAGCCAGAGTCCACATGCTTAAACAGACTGTTTAATAATCCAAGAAATCTTCCTTCTGGTAATTTCTAAAGCCTTTTTTGGATTTCAGTAGTTGCTTGGCAACTTTTGGCAATAACTTCTACACCTGATTCATATGTTGTGTGACAAAGTACCTCTTCTCATTAATTTTGAAGAATCTAGCTAGTTATTTACTTTGATGCCTCTGATTTTTAAACCATGAGTGACTAAGCCTTCCCCACTGAACTTCACCCTGCAGGTCATGAAGTTAAAGACAGTTTTTTGTTCATCTCTTCCACGCTGAAACACATAACACTTTCAGTCACCTCTTGTACAAAAGCCATTCCCCACCCTTCATCTATTTTTGTCCTTCTCTGTATACTTCATTCTTTTATTTTCGAGTATCAACTACTGTATGCAGTTCTTAAGGGAAGGATGTGCTGAGAGTCTATACATTGCCACAAGTTTGGTTTATTCTTTTTCTTGTCCTGGTAGTTCTTAGCATCATTCAATCTTTTTGTTACCCCAGTTGAGTTGCTATTTCCATACAATCACTTATTACATCTTTTACTGAAGAAGGTGGGTTTCAAAACATTCCCACTCGCTAGAAGTTATATTTGCATATGCATTATGAAATGCCAGCCTGGTCACAGAGAGGATAGAGCCATATGTACCAAGGCAATATGATACTCTGAAGTGACAGTCCCTCTCCGAGCTCAGGAACTAGCAGAGCATCTCAACACTGTGCTGTGAGGCAAACCTAACTTGTCACCTCAAGACCTGGATGTGAACATAGTTCTTGCAATCAGACACTGTCCACCAGCAAAGGACAGAGCAGGATTTCATCCTTTAAGCAGGCAATAGGCAAACATCAGGTTGGCCATAATGTGTGTTTATATATGTATAAATATATATGTTTATATAGGTATACATAGAGAGAGATTTTCTTTAAAAGTCAGTTTGAACTTTATTTTTAGGCCAGCAGAAAGCCACAGATGAGGAGGCCTGCTCTTTGGCAGTGATCCAGCTGTGCACATTTTCAGCATCTGGAATGCCAATGAGTCCCACTCTATTAAAATGAACTCCTTACCACTTTGCTCATGCCGGCTCCCTGAAACAGCAGCCAAAGAGCACTTAGCATAACACTCTTCATAAAAGATGAAAGGACAGCTCAAATACCTGTTAAAGCTTCTCTCCAAGGTCACTTTCAGGATATGACTTGCTTTCAGGATCAGATACACTTGGAGCTAGAGTATCCGAAACTGGCAGTAGGGAGTTACTAAAATTTGTAACCAGTGAAAAGAGATCAGAACCAGACCATTAATGAAGTCGGCTCATACTCTGGTATGGCTCAGCATCATCTCTAGTACTCTGCTGGATTTCTTGTATAATGATGTCTCAACGATCTTCATACTAGACAGAAGTACAGACTATCTAGAAAGAGCATCCAGCTAAGTACTGGACTGAGATTCTCCTTTAGCTCTCAACTCTGCTGTAGGCATGCATGCCCTTTCAGCATTGATCTCCGCAGGTATTTTGCACCCCTTGTTCTCTTCCAATTTAAGAGTTGGAGACGCTACAAACCTGGATCTTAGATTTGCCTGGGGTTTCCCTTCTGCTAAAAGGACCTAATTTCTCCTATTCTCAACCTTACCTGTTTAAAGCAACAGCATTTGAAGTGGGAAGTATACTCAGGTGTCCCTAACTCAGACTTCAATATTGGCTGGGTTGCAAATGGTAAATCACTAAAATGTTCAAAAGTTAATTAATACAGCAATAGGCAGCACTAAGCACTAAGTTAATAACATGTTATATTGATTAGCTGTGCTAGTTTATGAGTAAATGGCCACAACCATTCTCTTACTCCTTTTTTTGAAAGCTCTGGAATTTGCCTTAAGTGCAACATTAGGAGATATGTTTCTTATTGCCATATTACTTTTCCTAAAAATACTTGTTTAGTAAATGCTATCATAAGCCTTCATGCTTCTTTATTCACCTGTGAAGTCTGAGCACAAAGCCTGAGTATTTTCAGTCCATTTGGATTTTTTACATTTTGCCCAGCAGTTTAATAGATATTACGAGAAGTTAAAAAATGAGAACAAAAGCTGAACAGTTTGTCAACAGTTTGACCTGTTCTGGAATATGAAGTTTCAAGAAAAAAATTCTTACCACTTTGACCAGATTAATTCAAGGGCAAAAGAAAACAAAAAAACCCTATAAGAGTGAACTCCCTTTCTCCAAAAAAATTCAAAGTTTTGACAATGTCAAATCTATCTATTTCTCATGTTATTTTCCCTTGAATCTGTTGGAGTCTATCAAAACACATTGGACTGGTTCAAATCAGGTTTTTCAACTCTGATGACCCATGTGTAAGTGATAGGACCAACAAGTGGCCCCCTTTACAAGATTGCTCAGCACACAGCCAGCTCTGTGGTTCCTCATCCCCTCCTCCCCCTTCTTCTCATCAATAATGAGAAAACACTTTGCAACCAGAGTAACAGATGGAAGGGGAAAAATAAATCCTTTGCCTTGCCTGGGCATGCACTGAGTAAGTAGACAGCTTCACCATCATCATACAACATAAAGCCTGGGGCCCAGGTTACTCAGGTCACCTTCTGACTTTATAGTTTTAAATAAGCTATGCTATCCTCAAGTTATAAAAGTCTTCCAGATACAAATTAATGTACTTTCCTTTCTCCATACATCTGTTACCTTTGACAGCCTTGCTTTTGTTCAGGTTTATGTCATGACCTCATATAATGCAATGTTTCTTGTTTATAGGCAAAGGGAACAAGATTTTCCCAAATATGCCAGCCTAGAATATGCTGAGTGCATTCACTGTAATCAAACTCTGAAAAGGAGGCAGGGGGATGTTCCCTCTCTTTTATATCCCCATGGAGAAGAGCATGTTTATTCCACCAAGCTACAGCAAAAGGTAAGGCCATTTTACTAATACTTTCCCAAACTCCATTTCCAATCAGATTCACAATAATTCATGAAACCTCACCCCAGCACCAAGACAGTCAAACATGATAAGTATTAACTTTTTCAATAAAATCTAAAAACTAGGTCTGTCTAGACAGGAAAGGATGAGTAATCAAGCTCTCCAATCAATCCAGCTGCACAGGTTTGTAAGGATATTTGTTTTAGCCAGCATTTCACTTCTTACTGGCAAGTTCTACCTTATGCTGATACTCCTATTATGCTTCAGCTTAATTTTCTAACCTCAGGCTTATGAGGCCTCTAATGAGAGGGGTCCCTTCACTTCCAACTGGCAATGCCTTCCAGCTTTGCACGGCTCCTGTTTCTCCTGGACTAGAGAACAGAGAAAACTTTTTTATACATAATTAAACTCTAATCTGGTGAGTTACCTAAACATATGCCTAACATATGAGTAATATCAGTGAAGTCAATAGGGCAGTCACATGCATAAACCTAAGTATGTATTTAAATACTTTAACTGCAAGTCTAAGGTATAACTATGAAGGACACTTAAAAAAAAATAGTGATCTTTAACTGCCACCTACAAGTGAAAAGATCAGTAGCAGGGAGCTGTGGTGGTGGGAGAAGTCACTAGCAAGTTCACAGGATTAGTAAATTGATGAGGCTGGTCTAAAGTGGCAAATTCAGCTGTTTTGAATAAATGGTGATCAAAGGTCCCAGCCTGCTGACTGAATGGCAGTGTGTTGTCAGCTAACACCAGCTCATTATCAATTTAAAAGAGTCTGTTGACTTTTGTTGAACACTAATTAGTATCTTCACTATGTTATAACCTAAAAGCCATACTCTAAATAGACAAGGCAAAAAAGTGAGTTTTGTCAGAGGTAGCCACATTATATTAGGATTGTACAACACAGCTGTGCTGATCCTTCCCCACAAGTTCAAATTCTTTAGGGCTTCCAGTGTGATTACTACAACCATTAAAATATAACAGAGAAACAGATTGAGCAAATACAGGGAGCCAAGTGAACATAGAAGATGCAATGGCTCTTATTTTGTAATGAAAACAACTTTTAGTTACTGAATGCCTCAAACTACATTTACTGCTGCAGTCAAGAACCCTCTCCAGTGGGAATCCCACGGGAGCCGATTCTGCACATAGGACTCCACATCTGAGATCAGGCAGTTCACCCAGAATTATAAGCCACTCTTCTTTTTGGACAATGTGTGGTCTGACTTTTCAAAACTCAGCAAAAAGTAATAATATTCTCAGGAGGAGAGGGGAACCTCAGCCTTCAAAATGCTTAAACAAACTCAGGATATTCTCATAGTCATGAGATTTTGATCCTTCCTTTGCTTTCCAATATAACAGAGCATCAAAAGTTTTCAGAGGCTGTTCAAGCCTTTAGATAATTGGCGGCTTCAGGAATTTTAGGAGAGCTTAGCACTAACTATTGCTCTCAAGGCATACAATGCACAAGAGGTTTCAATCTGCTGGGCACTGTTTCATCTTCAGCTGCTTACGGATTCATCTATCATCCCCATTCACAACCCTGACTTTCAGAGGTGACCCCATTTGTGGCCATCTTTTTTGGCTCCCTCCAGATACAGGCAGAAGACATTGGTCTGAAAGAAGTAGGTCATGTTTCCAAGACTGCTAAAATTGCTCCCCAGATCAAAAGACTCAGCTTTCAAAAGCTTTGGTTCCCAGAAGGGGACCAGCTCAGAGTGGGTGGCCACTTAGTAGAACTGCTCAAAAAGTAAAACCATTGTGATTTTTTCCATATAAGTATGTGTATATATGTATATTCTAGAAGAGTATCTATATTATAGAAGAGTTCCAGAATTTTTCTTGTATTATTTGTGGAACCAGAGTATTCAGTATCTTCAGATGTTGGACAACAGCCCAATTCCCTAAAGTTTCACTACAACAGACCCTTTGTCTGAGAACTCATTACAAATTTTATTATTAATTGCTCAGTGCTCTTACTCAGGTGTCAGTCATTCAGCTGAGGTGCAGACACAATTCCCAGTGGCAGAGGTAACTAATTACAGCTCCTTCCCCTCTCACCTCCAAACTGTCTGAAGTGAAGCAAGTACAGCCCACAAGCAAACTCACATTTGCACACCTATCTTGCCTGGTAGGTGGGCTTCAGCACACTATGTGATATTTTACTTGCCCATGCCAATGGTGAAAACCTACATGTTTGTGCAGAAAGCAACCAGCCTATAATCCATATTCTCCTTTTAGTTCCTTTGGATGAATTCAACTTGTTAGAAAAGGGCTTTTGGCTCTGATAAGCAGAAGAAATGGAAAAGCCCAGCTCTGTCTTTATCTGAGACTCGCTTGTCTCAATCTGCGGTAGGTTTGAAACTAGTGAGTTGTTTTGGATAGCAGAGTGGTTGGCTTTTTCAGCTATGGCAGATTTAGATTCAACTTGAGTGGTATTCAAGATGAGAACAGCTAGTAGAAATGAATGGTCAGATAAAAAGCTTTCTCTGGAGAGTTTCCAATACTGCCACCTATGCAAACTGAACTCTGGCACAAAATCTGGAAAAATAGTTGGCTTGGATTTGTCATATGTTTCCTCAGTACTGTGGGAAGCCTATAACTATAGCAAGTACTATTATCATCTCTGCTTTAAATATAGCATCTAGCCCAGCTTAGTTTTGTCTACAGTGATAAATGACAGCTCAAAATATACATTTATACACCAACTTTGGCAACGACATCTGTGTTAGATGTAAAGAATCCTATGTCATACCATACACGTGCTAATGAGCAATACTAGCACCAACACTCAGCTGGCATCCCTATCACAGTCAGCAGCTCCCAAAGCTAACAAAGTTATGACATACATTAGCTTATAGATCTCTCCACTTCTGATGTCTTCCCAGATAAATTAAGTCATTTTGCCCATTGAGCCTGATGCTCAAATTGTTGCATTTGCTTAAGAACCATTGCTACATTTAATACCGTTTCTGCTCATTTTTTCCCCATACATACATCCTCGTGCAGCTACCTTTCAGGAGATCCTCTTCAAAAAACAGTTGGCAATATGGGAAGCAGCTTATTCCTTACCTAGTCAGAGCAGGGGGCTTACTCGATAAACATTGTACCACCTAGTCTCTGGTTTGATATCTTTTGGCAGTTCCAGTGGTTTGTCAGAGGCTGCTTCATGCAATGTATCCATGTAACGCTGACATTAAGGGATGACTGATACCCTGCCTACTATAAGAAATAGAGGTTGTCCCCTTTGCTGCTTTGAACATCTTATCCATAGTCTCCTGTGACCATAAGCTTTGTTACTTTAAGATAAAAGCTATAGTAATACAAAAGAGAAATTTTCAAGGTAACTTAAGAGAACTAAAAGGGCCCACATTGGGAATGGGGCATGTGGCTCTTCTGAGCACACAAAGCTTTTTTAAGTAGCAGAAAATGCACATCTGCTTTTCCCTATGGAAACAGCAACAGAATAGGTAGTTACATGAATAAGTAAATGAGTAAGTGCTGTCTGCATGACAGCATGGATGAATGTGACATGATATTTTAAAAAGGGCACCAAAGTGTTCAAACAGCATGGGAGAGCAATATTGCTGTGCTGCCACTGCTGGACCACCACTGCGGCCTGAAGATGAGCTGGGGAGAAGAGAATACAAAGCCATCCTCCCCTTAACACTCTGAATATAAGCATGATCAATATTATTATTTTATTAAGAGACTAGCCTGGGAACCATGGGAAATGAAAAATGCCTAGAACAGATGCACAATTTCCATCCCTTTAACCACACATTTCAAAATACATGTTTGAAATAAGCAGTTCCTACCCACACAAATCTAGCTCCAGAGTTAAATGAGTTTGAGACACAGGGGAAGATGGAGGTTTTCAGTTCTGTCCACTGTAACTTCTATGTATCTAAGTGGATTTTGAGGCTATTGAGAAAGCAAGATACTATGTACAAAGAGGTTTCGTTCAAACACTCCCTCCCCAAGTTTAAATGTGAAGAACTGAATGCCAGCTTAGACCAACAGCTCTTTGCATGGCACTGGTAGCATAAAAGGGATCTGTTCAATAATCTTTCCCAGAATCATGCAGAAAGATTTAATACATCATTAAACCTCAAAAGGTTCATGGTTTCAACATGAGCATGATAGTAATATATTGATAAATTAAGACTTTTACCAAGTATTTCAATTTTCCCCAAAAATACACCATGAAAGTGATTACACATTACAAAGTGTTCCCATCACCTTTTCAACAGCAGTCATAGTCAACATTTTTATCCATACTATGTTTGAATATGCAGAGCAAGGCTCACTAGTAGATTCTGGTGACTTTGTGCTGCTCTGGTACTGCAGAACTTAACAGCACCATTATAGCACCTCTTCATTAATGGAGAAAACAGCCAAAACACACTAGTAAACTCCTTGCTAAGATTATATTAAAAATACCAAATCTTGCGGAATAATGAAAAAATATTCGTGATTAATAGAAAAAGCAATCAAGAATGAATGATTAGACAGGCAATTGAATCAACTACAGAACTGTTCTGGTTCTAGATAAATCAATAATTATTTATCCCAATAGAAAAAAACAACAATAGAATAAACTTCTGGAGGTTAGCGGTTGGGCAACTAATTGCTATTACAACATCTGGCTAAAAGGTTATATTTTGGTAAGCACCATTTGATTTTGGACCCTAAGTCTCATTTTTCTGGACTGCATTACACACCTGAAGGCAGGAGGCAAACACCTAAACAACTTAAAGATTCTGGGGCACTCAGAATCTAGCACTCTAAAAGCCACTCTAGGCACTTAAAGATGCAGGCTGACACTGATAAAAAAGGTTGCCGTTTTTAAAAAACACAATCTTACTGAAAGTACATGTAATTTTTAAAGGATCTCAGTGACTTGGAGAACTAAGTAATTCTTAGTACATCCAATGTATTTTAATTTAGGTATTGCATGCATAAAGAAAAAGACAGTTCATTAAGCTCATCAGTATTTTGTGTTTTTTGTTGAAAGAACATGATTACTTTTGAATTCCCCATCTGATCTAGTTTAAACTTCAGGGAATGATAGGCATATAATTGTTGCTAAAAACTTATGGCGTGCAGCTTGTAAAACTTAACAGCTCCACTTACAAACTTAATCCTTATCAGAATTTAGCATACCAATACCTAAAAAAACCCTCCAGATACAAGACAGGAGAGAGAACAAGCCCTGCATGCACAGCACTGGCTACACAGACAGGGCACTATGTGGGAGCTGGAGAGTCTGCAGCTTGTCTTCTTCCCTACCAACAATACAGATAGAGCTGTACACTTCCACACACCCAGCTGCATCCTTTCCTAAGTAAGGACAAACAAGATAAAACCTGATCAATTCTTGGCTAACGAGGCCTTTCAGCTGCTCACAACCAATATCTTGCAGCACCCCAAGTGCATTACAGCAGTTGCAGAACATGAGTGGAAATAACATCTGTAACACCTACAGCAAAAGAAACCAAGATCATTTCCATTTACTGGCTCCTGCTTCACTCCCCAGTATGAGCTGGCTATTCATCTTATATGTTGCTGGTCATCAGGATTCACAGATATTTTCAGCTCTTTAATTCATAAAAACCTCAGTGAGATGTGAAATGGGTCAAGGATTTGTCAACTGCTTATATGGTAACCTTTCATCAGCCTCTCAACTTCCCAACTATTTTTATATGTATTTTATATATATATATACACGTATGATTGGTTTGCAGCAAAATAGGTCATGTTCAGTAAAAGGCACATTCTGAAATAGTTTTTGCAAAGTCAGCCATTACATAGATTTCCACCCAGGATGTAGTTCCCATACTACTGTTCACTTTGAATAGGATCTCAGTGAGGGGACAATCCTCTTGATTATAGATGGTGACCTCTATACTTCACTGCCTGAGGCTTTTAGAAAGAGTGCTTGGCTAGATAGGAGAGAGGAACACCACCACACCACCTGCCCTCTCTGGGCAGAGACATCAGGGGATACAACAGAGGCCACATTGAAACTCCTTAAATTCCATTAAAGTTATTGTGTGACAAAAAGACCAGCCTCAACATTGATGAACAAGACCAACTCCAGCCCTATGCACTACCAGAGGGACAGGGTGTTAAAAAATCCCAATTCCCCTTGACATCTTCTGCAGGATTCACAGCGTCACTTATCTTTCAAGACCCCATTCCCCATCTGAGCACAGCCAGGTACATGGTGCACAGGAAAGGGCAAGGTCCAAGATACTGTCTGTATCCTACACCAGTCGGTCAGACAGGGAGTTGTGGCAGAGGTTCCCCCTTGGGCATCCATGCAAATGCAACCACATCACTGTCTGCAGCACAGGAAGGAAATGACTGGAGGCTCTGGTGTGAGACATGGGGCATTTCTGCCTGGTCTACAGTGGCAGCGCTTTCACAGGAGTCAATTATTCAGCCTGTGTATTTAAAGACTCAGTAAATAACTACTCAGGAGATGGTTTTTTCAAACATACTAATGATATTTTCATCAACAGACCCTTTTTACAGAAATAGACGAAGGAGAAAAATATTTGTTCAGAGTGTGTTTTATGGAAGCTCCATTGGCTGATGTTTTATGGTAAATGATTACAGTGTTCTGGGGACAAACAGACCTGGTGGGCCAGACTTACTTCTGTTCTTGAACTAGCACAGGTGCTAGAGAAATAGCTTGTACCTTGTCTACTCAGACTCTACTGAAGAAGGGATTTTTCCCTCCAGTCTGCTTTAGAATAGCCCTTTAGTGCACAGATCCACCGGAACATAACATTGTCCCCATCATCATGCCTCTTCCTTCTCCATCTCTTACTGAAGCCTGCCAAAGAGACGGACAGACTGGGAAGTGGTGGGTTCACCCCCACACCCTCCAGGCTTTCTGGGCTGCTCAGTCACACAAATATTCAGCTCCCCTTTTGGAAGAACGACTTGCAGAAGATCCTGCAGACACGTCTGCCTCCAGTGTTTGGTTACATATTCTAGTCCTCAACAGAAGTACCTCTTACCAACATAACCAAGAAAAGTTTCCAAAAAAAAAAGGAGGAGAATAAGGTTGTTCTAAGCAGCAGTAGGCCATAACCTTTCTTCTTATCTACAGAAGGGTTCATCCCTAATTACTATTCCTATCTTTGGGCAGGAATTTTGGATGGTCTCTCTTTTAGGAGCACTTAGGAAATTTCCCCTCTAGCTCTGCAGTCAGCTGCTTTTAAGTCTGTCTGCAACAGCAGACAATAGGAAACAGCATGAAAGGATGGATCCAGTCAGGCTAGCACTCAGAAAACTGTTCATAACAGGATCTTTCTCACAGTTGCTCAGACAGCTTGGAATATTATTATTCTTAAGTGACTCATATGACAGCATATTGTCAGTAAGGCTGTGGCCTTTTGTACAGAGCCACAAGTCCATGTTGTGCCTCTGTCCAAAGCAGGGACAGATGCCATAACTGTTCCACACCTAATAAGCAGAGACATACTGCCAGTTGTGCAAAAAGGGACATTTGAACTGGCCAGCGACTCAGTCTCTTCTCAGGAAGATATACAGTAAAACAGCCTGATATTTGCAACAAGGTCTGAAAGCTGCAAAAATGGAAGGAATCCCCTCCCCTCCTCCAATGCAACATATTTTTGGTGGATACCAACACCTGAATTTTGAGCTGTGCTTTGGGATTGGAGACAAGATTTCAGCATTATAATCCCCTATAAAGTAGGGGCTCCAAGGAAGCCAGATACCTATAGAAGTTTGTATGCACTGGAGCTCACATGCTGCTTGTGACCCATGCATTTTGGAGTGCGGATGCCTCCTGCAATTCCCTCTTGTTACGCCAAGGACAAAAGTGCTCTCCCTCACTGCAACTCAGTCCAAGAGAGTCACCTTATTCAGTGACGAGCACCCCATCCTGTAATAAGCCACAGAAGTCCCACCAAGGAGGAATACTGGCTCGAGGAAAGTGCAATAACATGGGCCTGGCTTCATGGTTTGGCTGATCACACATGCCTGCGTGCTCAGAGCTTGGTAAGTTACACAACTTTACAATGAAGGACCACAAATGTTTACATCATGCAGATATCCCAGCACTTGTGGATTAAAGTTGCAAGCATGGCAAGACTTCTCTGCTTTGCAAGTGTCCAACAACAGCAATACATTGTGCAAGCCCCTCCCAGCTGACCTTTTTAGGCAGATTTAGACAGATGCCTCCAAATTGTCCGTAACAAATTGATACTTTTCCAGCAAGATGCATCACTGTCCTGAAATAACTTACACCAATAACAAATACCAGCCACAAAAAACAGAAGCCAGTGGGCCTCATAGTTCACCCTACTCATTACATGACATGATCTTTATAATATTTACCAGTATATCATAGCTGAGCTGAAGTAAGCTACTGCACAATGAGCACCTGCTTGTTTCTTCAGCTCATGCGTTACGGGCCAGATTTAACCTCACTACATCTAAGTGGGAAACCCCTGACTACTTGATTTGATCCTGTGATATGTTTTATGTACTCAAAAGTTGCAGGGGAAGAAGAGAGGCACATTCAGGTGACAAATGACTAACAGATCCTTATAACTAGATGAAGACGGAAGAGTTACTATTGACTGTTTTATGCACTATAAAACCTGTTAAGGGAATTGGACATGAGGTAGCCTTCACTCCCATATATACACACTTTGCCATGTGGTTCTTGCATTTACAAACTTGCCTGGATTAACTCATTAAGTGGAGTTTGTTTCCCAGAGGAAGGCTATGTAAATCTGCTCAGAAAAGCATTTCTGAGAAACACAAACAGTGGGCCAAAATCTCTGCTGGCCCAACTCCACTGAAATCAGAGCAGCAGCAGCAAATTCAGCCATACATTCTTAGAGCATTACTGCTCAAAAATCTCTCCCAGAGGGGAACAAAAAACAAGAGAAACATTCTCATTAACAAGAAATTAGAGAAACTTATTTAATCAGAGAGACAAACATTTAAATCCTACCTCTCTATATAAAGAGTTTCCCAAATGACCATCACTTCAGACTATGAAACCTCTGAACTTCAGAGGAACTAGGAAAGAGAAAGAAACAAATGGAAGGGAGGTGCTATTAAGGGGAAAAATAATTGTTTTCCTCAAAGCTAATGTTTCTTTTTAAGTGACCAAAGTGATCATTGCTTCATTCAGTTTAAGCAAACAAAGCACCAGATCTAAACAAAGGATTTAAACAATAAGTACAGTTCCATTAAGAAACTGCTTAACACATTCAAATTGGCATGACTAGATAATTGCAAGAAACAAAATGCTTTAAAATTAGTGCTGCTGATTAGGACACAACACCCTCTTAGTCAAAGTGGAACAAATGACCATGACAGCCCCACTAGTCTCTTTTGATACAAATCAAAAAGGCGGGCATGAATTCATCTCCCCTGCTCCAGCAGAGAAAATAGTGTCATTTCCAGATAGGGAAGCAGGACATTCCCAGCACTACCGTAAGCATTTCTAATGGTTGGCTCATACCTTGGATGACTGATACCACAATATCATAGCTAATCTACTCTTCAGTAATTAAATCATGATATATCTCCCAGAGGAGAAAGTGCATAATATTCAACGAAGTAAAATTCCCCCAAGACCTGTAAACTACTCACATCCCTTTCAAATCCTCTGGAGTAAATGTTCACAGCATCTAGCAGAAGCCAACCTGCCATTTCCCTAATGAAAATGTAGGGGTGAGAAATAGAATATATTCCAGCACTACCTCCTTTCTCTGTCCACACAGGGCTTGTCCACTCCCAACCCAGTGTCCGCAAAACATCTAGCGCCCTCTGAAAACATTCTTTGCATTAAAGAAAGTTAATACCTTACCATTAGTACACTGCTAAGAGATGCTAGTAGCAGTAAGAAGAATTAGGATGCTTTAGTATGCCTAAGAGGGCTAAAAGATATATTGAAGTTCAGTTAATTGTTATGTTTGCTGTCTCACAGGTACCCAGAATATTCTCTCCCCTGGCGCAATCCACCAGTGTGCTCAAACTGTGCATTGCTCCCACTTAAATAGCATCACACCCAAACTTTGAGATATTTAACAGAGCAGAGAACATATCTGAAGCTTTATGTGTCCTGAGGTATCTCAGTTTCCAAGCTGCACAATGGCTTCTGGCTGTAGCCATCTGTGATGCTGTAGCCTCAAGGTTTTGCTGGAAGACCCATGGATTATGACACCTCGTTCTTCAAATCGGTGATACCTTTCAAAGGAAAGGGCTCCAGACACATATGCAAATGGAAACAGAGTATCATCACAGGGAAGAAATGTAGACAGAATATCCAAACCAAAAGATTTGAGCTAATTTTAATCTAAATTAGTTCTGAATCCTTTGGTGCCTTTCAAAGCTTTTGCAATACTGACCTAAGTTTTTGGTACTGATGGGGTTTTTTTACTACCATTTCTTTTTCAGTGCCCAAATTCAGTTCCAGTTAGGATATTACACCTCTGAAACCCCCTCTTCCTTCAAGATGCTACAATCAGTTACTCAAAAAAACCACAGACGTCTAAAAATGTAGGTCTCATCAGCTTTAGTGGCAGCCCAGCACTGCAAAAGACAGTGGCACTTGCCTTTCTGCGGCTCCAAACAAACATCTCACACCCACACCACAGAGCAACTTTTGCCTCCCCCTCCATATTTGATGGGAAAGATTTCCCTTTCTTCCATATTTTTTTTTCCACAGAATCCCTGCATAGGAAAATAATCAGAACAGTCTCACAGTGGTTATCAAGTTTATATATAAAGAGATGATAGAACTCAAACAGTTCCCAACACCCACTACTCATTGTATTACCCTCCATCTCCTGATTTAATGAGCATTTGTAATGACTCAATCAGCTCGTACCGAGACACACATACTATTTCTCACTTCCATATTTTTTTTTTCCACAGAATCCCTGCATAGAAAATAATCAGAACAGTCTCACAGTGGTTATCAAGTTTATATATAAAGAGATGATAGAACTCAAACAGTTCCCAACACCCACTACTCATTGTATTACCCTCCATCTCCTGATTTAATGAGCATTTGTAATGACTCAATCAGCTCGTACCGAGACACACATACTATTTCTCACTTTATTCAACAGCTCTTATGAGGCGAGAAAGAAGTTTGACATGGAAAAATATCCACTCATCAGTCCTTGCATTTGTCAAGTATTGTGTAGGGTTTCATTATACACCTTGGAGTTAACTAGAATTGGAGATTTGATTAATGTGCCAAATATGATCTACATAAGCAGTTCACTCACTTTCTTTTGAAAATTGTTCCTAAGTTCATATGGTTTTGCATCAAGAGATACTTATGAAAGGCAAGTAGGGCAATATATTCTGCTGGAATTATGAAGCAAAAATAGTTTTATTTGTACCTAAGATGAGGGAGGGAAGAGGTATTAAAATAAACCAAATATTCTTATGGATTAAGATTTTTAGTGCTAAGTACATTTGTCCACATCCCAGTTGTGGGAAACAACAATTTGCCTCTTCTAGCAAGCAGTGAGTTTCCAGCAACAGAAGCTGAAAGAAGTAGACGAACTCAAGCTAAGCCATCACTCCCCAAAGCTTTTTTTGCTCTGCATCTGTCCAGATTTCTTGAGCAAATCTCTCACCCCACAATACTTATCTCTGCAGTGTATCCCATACAGTCCAGTAGCTTTCTTCTCCATTTCAAAATTGGGCACACTTGTATTTGGACAGAAGCTAAGCAGGATGAGATTAATTCCTTGATTCGGAGTTAAGCTTTTCTGATGAAACTATCATGTATTTCTTCAGATTCAAAATACTCCCTATATCCTCTACCAGATGGGCAAATCACTTTCATCTGCTACAGCATCTTTTACTCCTGAGGAGCAACCTTCTATGTAAAATAAAGGCAGAACTGAGCACTAAAAGTCAATTCACTCACTGTTCTCCTGGCCAGCGGGGATTTTTTTTTTTTTATTTTATTTTTTCTTTTGTTTTTACACAAAGTGAAGCTTCCCTGGAGAGGTGCTCCACAAAGCTTCACCCTGCTGAAGTCTTCTGTTATGGCATGCGAACTGGAGACACCAAGATCTCCCAAATAAAATTTTATTCCAAGCCCATCTTATCTAGTAATGCAAGGTTTTAGCTGCTGTTCTGCTTTCTCCACAGAAGTGGAATTCAGCTGAAAAACTGGAAAATAAGGAAAGTTAAAGTCTCAAGCTTTATCTTTAATCTGGTACTGCAGTCAGTGGGTATGGCATTTGACATTACTAAGGACTGTCAAGCTGAACTCTGACCTCTTAGCCACATCTTATCACAACTGAAATCAAAGCTGCTGAGAGCTGATGCCAGTCAGGAAATTTCTCCCAATACAGTTGATGTGGTTTCAGAGGCTCTAGCACTGGCTCTTCAAATTATTTTATTTCCTATTAATTGTTTTGTTTCTCACGTATGAAGCCAGATCTTATCCTGGGGCACCCTGCAGTTTAGTATTTTTTAATAATTCTTACCCAAGGGTTTTGCAAGCAGATGGGCTAGAGAGAAACAGGATCCTGACAGCCAGACGGGATCATCCTATATCACATGTAAGCTCTCACCCTCCCAGATTCAGACCAATTAGAAGGCAGCTACCAGATAATACCCTATAGACTTTGAATGTACCCATGTTATGCAAGCGTACCATCACAACAGTTCTCAGAAATATGGGAATCTGGAACGTTTACTTTTTTCTTGCACTCAGACTGTTGATATCTTGTTGAAAAAGGACATGTGAGGAGAGACAAGCTGCTCTGCGAGAGGAGGGGGTATAACAGCTGGATGGTATCCCTGAGAATCCAAACATTTAGGAACTGTGGTGGACAGCTTAATCCACCAAAGCCAGAAAAAAAGTTGTGATTGCCAGTGCATTTAGAAACCCACAAGACAGAGCTGTCAGGACAGTACAGAAGTCTACCATCCTCATCCCTGTTTCATCAAGATCTGATGCAACTTGCTTTCAAATGTTAAGCTGTCTGTGCCATGACTGTGTAGAAAACCACACCCTGCAGGGGTACAAAATAGCACTGGTCCTTTTCAGTGTCCCAGGCAGCAAAGCAACTGTAAGAGCAAAAGAGCTATTTAGCCCACCCACCCACTGTCAAAGCTTTCTCTGCATGAAGTATAGCTAGGCAGCCACTCTGACAGCATTTACTGAAAAAGAATGCTATTTTCCTTCTTAATTAAGAGTTAAGCATCAACCAGGGATTTATCGGCACAGAGGTGCTGTAAATAAAGACTACATGCTTGGAATATGGCACAATTTGTCTACCACGAGTGCTACAAAAAAAAGGAGGCCTGCCTGTAACATATTCATTAAACACAACACAAATATTGATACAAAAAGCATAGTGGAGAAGAGGTGGACTCAAGGAGCCAGCACAGCTACCGGTGGCAGTGAGAGTGCAGAAGCATGGACTTTAGCCCAGGGAAATAACCCACTAGGTGGCCCAGGGATTTTGCATCATTCTTCTTGAGGTATGATTCCAAGTCCTGCCCTGACTACTTATATATTAGCTAGATTGACGCTGTTTGGATTAACCCATACTAGTCACCACAGTATGGAAATGACCTTCCATACAAATATTAAGTATTTAGAAGAGCAAACCAAGTGTTTCTAAGAGCATTCAAAAAAAAAGCCAGTGAAGTTGTTCATACTACAAGCATATCTGGCTTCACTAACTGTCCCCAGGTGCACTCAGGAGCATCCTCACACCTGATTAGCTTTAGAATCCATAAATCAAAAGTGCAACCTTCAGTTTCAACTGCAGCTATTCCTCAGCTTGGACCATTTACAAAAACCTCTCCCTGGTGGGGACTCTCAAATATCCTCTGAGTATGAGGTTACAGTTCATAGCTCAGTTGCTCCACATATGTTGAGTAATATTCAAAACTCTAAAGTAAGAACAATCAGATATCAGAGACTTGATTATTTGATAATTATACAGACTATTAGAACTGAGATTTCTTTAATGATTTAAGCACCCAGTAAAAGAGACAGTGTACTTAATGTCTAGGTTAAAGAGAAAAAATATTCGGAGATTGGGGAAGAAAAACAAGAAGCTTAGAAATAGGACAAGGAGGGCTTTCTACAGAAAATGAAAGTGTTCAAGAGAAACACTGGCTGGCAGAAAACAAGGCGAAATGCCTGGAAGAGATGAAACTACATGTGGATTTACCAGTCTCCTAAGACCATCCCCCTACTGGAAATTCACTGCTCATCTGCAAGAACAAGGGATTATTTGACCATAGCTGGATAGAAATCAAAATCCTCAGGAACACGTTTTAAAAAGCAGGACAACTTAGTTCTTGATATTTTTCTGTTTTGCTCCTCACATAATGATAACATTAGAAAGACTGGACCCACTATGTCTCTGGACCACTTACTGAAAACAGACTATTCTTTCAGTATTTGGAGCCATAGAAATGCTTGAAACAACAGCTGGAATCATATTTAATGACAAATTAGGGAATGAACACTCTAATATAAAATGAAGAGGATAGCAGCATCCATATGACATGCAGCAACAGTGCAAGGTCTCAGGCAAGGTCATTCAAAGGCTTGTAAAACAGGACAAAAGTTAAGATCTCATGACAGATGCACAGTTCAAGGTGTAACCCTGAAAGCACAGCGGGAGGCAGGAGCTGGCTGTATTTGAAGAGACAGGGCTAGGGGAGGCTAAAAGTGGTGTGGGGCTTGCCTTACTTCAGCAAGGCTCTCACTGCTGCAGGGAGAAACAGGAGAAACCCAGAATTTATTTTAAAGTCTCTAACTTGTCCTTTTATGAGCACCGTATGCTTTGTTAGAAAGAGACAGTCAGAACTTGTGTACTTTTCTTTATACCAAAACAAAAATAAAAGCCTTTATACAGAAACGTCTAGAAAAAAATTTTAGTCTTAACAGTCATAAGTGATGACTAAACCCAGATGAGAAGTTTTGGCAGAAAGAAGCCGCAAGGACCTAAGGAAGGTTATTACCAAAAAGACAATAATCAGTGTTCTTGTTTGCTTTAGTTTAGGGGATAAGGCATTCAGGAATACTTGAAATCTTTATTCACATCCCTGCTCTAATTTGCTGTGCCCTACATCCCAGTCTCAACTATAGGATTGTTGATTCTGATCTAGAACTTGCTATAAACTTCTAAAGCAGATCCTTAATTGAGGTGGTTTAGGATAAAGTTTTCATCAAAATAGGTACGTTTACAGGGAAGTTTTTTTGTTGGGCAGGCTTCCTCCCAATAATACAGATTATCCTACTGAAACAATTAATCTCTGCAATGATGGTCACCCAGGAGCAAAAACAATTCTGTGCAAAGTGCGAATCATTTCATCCAAGAAATCATAGGAAATGATCTTCCTGGTCATACCAATCCAGATACCCCCTTTTTCTCTATTTTAAACCTTTGCTTAAAAGTAGAAAATCAT
Source organism: Aptenodytes forsteri (assembly GCF_000699145.1). Classification (NCBI taxonomy): domain Eukaryota; kingdom Metazoa; phylum Chordata; class Aves; order Sphenisciformes; family Spheniscidae; genus Aptenodytes; species Aptenodytes forsteri. The sequence goes on from NW_008795936.1 coordinate 1,818,247, forward strand.
TAATATCTGAAATACAGCAGAAATAGCAAGAATGGCTGTGAACTGTATGGTTATGTTTGCTGTGTCTTAGAATGCATTGCGTCTGCAACTCAGTACAGTTATTTTTTGTTTACTACTTTTGAATAATATTTCCAAAGTGTTCTTTTATAGCAGGAAATTAATCATTTTCAGCTAGAGTTTGAGAAGTGTTTTCCTGAGAAGCTGAAGAAAAGTTCTCCTAATTCTTTTAGTTATAAAACTGTATTATACCTGATCTAAAAAAATCCTGGTGAAGCAAAATTCCTAATTTGGAATGCGTATTGATATATATCTGTAGTGTCCATTGTGGCATATTTGGGGGAAAAATATGCTGCTGTTATACGTGATTTTTGCATGTGCATATGTTAGTTGCATTTAGAAGACATTCCATATGTTCTCCATCATATTATCCACACATTTGAAGTCACTGTACAATTACAATCTCCCCAGTGATGCTGCAGGGCCAGGCTCTGCCAATACTCTATCCTAGAGGCTAACCCCTTGCACTGTATACTGTAGTCTCCAAATTAAACGTAACCCCAATAAAAAGCATGTAGTTCATGCTAGAGGAATATCCCTGCATAGACGGTCTCCTCTTCATTTCTTTACATGCACTGTTAACAGCTGTTCTGACAACTCCCCATTCACACCTGTACTTACTAATATTCCTATACTATCAGCAATTTTACCTATTTTTATACCTCTTTGATAAGCCACTAAGATAACTCACGTTTGTTGCTCTTATAACCTCAACATGTCCAAACAGCAATCATGTTAGATCTAACACAGTATCCACCCTCTGACCACAGCTAACTGCAGGTTTGGGGGCACAGGGGAGGGCTGGGAAGAGTGAGGCTACGGAAATACCTCTCACTATACCTTCCTGGCTTTTGGAGATCAGTGGTTTACAGACCATTTATCACACTTGTAAATTGAGTTGCACAGATAACGTACCTTAAAATACTGCATATATTTTAGATCCAGAAATACCCGGCATTAATTCCGTGTCTTTTCACAGGCCACACACTGGGCCTCACTTGCACTTGTGGATGGGGTGAGGCAGAGGGGACCATTCGCTCTCTCCAACTTCAAGCACCCTATTAATAAAATTCAGCATACAGGCTCTCTGCCTGCCAAGGGAGCCTCCCTCTTCCTCCCGAGGACATCTGTACATTGTGCAGCTTAATGCTCACGCACTGCTTCCAGACTGAACCAGATCAAATGTGCACACAGAAATGCATAGCCACTCCCATTCGTAAGCACACCTAGTGTTGTTTGCCCACAGAAGTACATGCATGTGTGCATGCAGCACATACATCACTCATCTACGCTCACTTCATTAAACTAACATTTTTCCTTTTATCTTCAGTTTTTACATCATTTTCTTTAGGGGTCCTCTTCTACCCCACAAGTTTAAGGCTTCAAATTTCCTATGCTTTTTTAAAATAAAAGCATTAAAATTTCAAAACACCAAGTATTTCCACATGAAAAGCCCTCACTGTTGACCACCGAGATTTAACACTGAAGCACACAAAACCCAGATAAAAGCCACATTACAGATAACACACATTCCCCCCAAGCCCTTAGGACTGTATTGAAAAACTACAGCCTGCAATGTAACTAAAGACATTGGAGCAGGTGACTTTTTTTTATTGTGCATTTCAGACTTAAAATAACTTTTGCTTATGTTTATTTATAATGACATTCATAAGAACAGCATTGTGGATGTGCATAAATACAACACTGACATAGCTGAAATAGTATCCAAGATCAAATAATAAAACCTGGGATATGATTTTGAATGTACGGAGTTGATTTAAAGCTGCACAGCTTCACAGACACACCATTTTCTGAGGCATGTATTAAGCGTGCAGCTCTACAAGCCCAATTTATCATTGCCTTAAAGTGCATAGTCTTAACTATACTCCTGTCCAAAAATCTTACTTACTATTGCTCTGTGAAATATATGTGTACTGCAAATGAAAAAATTGAGAAAGGCTTTTATTTGGTTTTACATTTAACATAGCTTTCTTCTGAATAGTTAAATGGACTGTAGTTTGCTTTGCTGTTTTTGTGTTTTTCTCTTAGCAACAAGGAGAAAAGACGGTCTTTAACTATAGGAAACCATAACTGTAAAATCATAAAAAATTGGCATAGAAAATAGGATATTTGAAACTACTATAAACAAATCATTTTCACTGTTTAAGCTACAAATTGAAAGTATTCCTTTAACTTCAAAGGAATGTAGTTTTGTGTAAATACAAACAAACATTTAGAATTGTATTTTATACAGAAGCTTTCTTCCCAAAGAGTTTTACATGTGGAACCGATTCAAATCCTAGGAAAACCCTGAGGACTTTTGTTCATAGGAATATTCCCAACTCAGTGAGATTATTCATTTATTTAAAATTAGTCACCAGTTTATGTATTTGCAGAAGTGAGTCTGCATGAAAGATTTCTTATATACCACTGAAATACAGACACCTCTAAAGCAAAATTAAGTTGTTCAACAGCTCTATACCACAAAAGGCACCAAGAAATAAAGCCACCACATTTGAATAAGGGTTCAAAGAAGAGACAGAAAAGCAGAATGTAACAGATTAAGTTAAAACTTGACCAGGACTGGACTTTACATCATTCCTCTACACAAAAAGCATACCACAAGGTATTTAGCAATATGTTCACAAGTCAAAACCTTGCCTCTGCATCTCGTGAAAAATCTAGCCTCTGCCAGAGATGGTTTATCCTAATTTAGCAAACCCCAGAGGAGAGGGCCACTGGTTTAAGTACCATTAGCATCACCTGCAAGAGATGAGATATTGCACAGCAAAGCTCAGAGAGCTGGAGGGGAACATACACCAAAATTTCACAGCCTGGAGGCTGTAGAATTTCTGCTGAGTAACCGAAGGGGATAAGTTTTACTAAAGGAAAAGTATTAGCATACAGCTGACAAAAAAACCCTCAGAATCTGTTATCATCCTGTAAATCTTGGACTGAGAATGACTGCCATGGCCTGTTAGGCATGCCCCACACAGCCTTAAGGTCTTCCAAATACCTCACCGCAGATTGGCGAGATAAGCAGCTCCAAGCCAGTGGGCAGCCCTGCTCCCTGCTTTTCACAAAAATATTCCAAACACAAATATTTGTTGTCAGTAAAACACTAAGAAAAACATGCTCAACTTTGCACCTTTCAGCATGGTTTGGAAATTAATGACCCATGAGTTGGCAGCACACCTCCTCCTTCCTCGGGTTTGGAATAACTCAAGTAAACTATGATAGCGAAGTGCAAAACAGGGTTCAAACAAGAGACTTCCCAGAGTGTTGAGGTCTTCCACAAATTCCTTTTTCCTAATCTGCATTACTGTATAACTAGCTCCTGTTTGTGAATTTTCTGTGGGAGGAGGAAGCTAGCTCTTATCAGGTGGGGGAAATCAAGGGTCAGAACAAGAGCTGGGCACTGCTTAAGCCTCCCTCAGGTTTTCTTCCCTCCATCATCATGTTAATCTCTGTCTAAATATTGCCCACAGGTAGAAGTCAAGCCTCCCTGAAGTTAGAAGAACAAAAAGGCAAAAGAGATTATGATCTTAAAACAAGATGGGGGAAGCAGTTGTTATTCGCTGCAAGGCTTTTGAGGGTCAGCACGACTCTAGCAGGACTAGTCATATGCTAAGTGATTTAGCTGACAGCAGGGATGGTGTCATCCCTCCCCCTTTTTCTGTACAATACCAGGTGTAGTGGGCAGTGTCAAACATCAGCAGGCTCTTTGAACATTGCAGAATCACCAGTACTTGTGTTGCTCTTAAGTACCTGCACCGATCAAGACCTAAGGCTGCAAGCTAATTCTGTATGCTTAGCTGTATACTGCACAAGGCAAGTTCTCCAGCATTTAAAGGTATACCTGCAGAAGTTACTTGTCGAGCCAGAAAGGCTGAGACAAGCAGGTGCATCTGTACTGTCCCAGGCTTGGTAGTCAGATGTGTTTAACTATTTGCGCACCGTGTAACACACTGGCTGTGTCCACCAAGTATTATTCACACTGACAACTGCTTGCTCTGGGCTGACCCAGAGACTCAGAGCTTAGTGCTAAGCTCAAGCTAATAACCTTGCAGCTTTTGATCCACTCAGCAAGTTAAAACTGCATCTGATATACTGCAGATTTTCCCCAGCACTCCCTGCAAACCTGCAGCACACCCTCCAAAGGCACAGCTGTGGCTCACCACATTGCATTCCCACCAGAGCTGCCACACAAATGATCTGGTGGCACACAAAGATGCAAACTCTGCTCCTGGGTAGTGTCTTACCAAACAGGCACCTTTTTGGTAGGAATTGAACAATAACTTCCTCCCACAGCATATGCCAGCTTTATCTAAGCAGTTCTGCAGATTGAACTATACTAGCAGTCTTGGTGGAGGGACATTACTGTAGAAATGTGTTTCCTTTTAGCAAACTCAATGTCTGTTGTCCAATTTCAAAGTGGAATTGCTTTCATTCTGGATTTTCATTTTATCTCAAGCCCACAATTAAACTGTATGTAGATTTGAGCTGTACACGCTTATTGGAAGCGGCAGGCTCTGAATGACTGGCATGCCTCCAAGCTTGTGAAGTAATTACACTCACTGCAGTTCTGCTACATCCAGGGGAGCTTGAAACCAAGTCTCACCAGTTCCTGTGACCTAAAGTACGCTCGCACTGTGTTTGGGCAAGACCAAAACAGTCAATGGTACCTGTGAAGACCAAGGGGACATCAACAGACAGGATCAGCTGATCCAGAATGCTGGAGTTTACATTTACTGGAGGGGTTTTGAACAACAGCCTGACTGCATCTTTTGTTTATACAAAATAAAGACTAGATCCTTGTTAATGTACTGCTGCCCAAGGTACACTCCCACAGAGCAGTTGCAGCAGCTGGGTATAGTCCATTTGGAAACCAGCTCTACCTCATCCCCTCTAATGCATCCTGGAAATGATCCCATCAAGGAAGAATTCAAGACAGGGAGGCAAAGAGGTGGCTGCACAAGAACAGGGTCTGTAGGCTTCAGCCATAGCCACAATCTCTGTGGTCAGTTTTGGGACCTACAGAATAGGGGGAACGTGCTGGAAATCCTGAATGCCCTATGAAAGCACCATCACTTGATATAATGGAAAATGATACAAGACAGCCTCATGGGTGCTGGGGCTCCTACCATTCCAGGCTTTGCCTGCAGTAGGACTGTATGTACAAACCTTTGTGTCAATAGGAATTTAGCTAAATTAGTCCTTAAATTAGTTAAATAGTCTTAGGTGCTTACACAGTAAAGCCAAAAGCAGTTTAAGGAAAAGTTCTGAGTAGAAAGTATTATGTTTAGACAGACTGACAGAGCACCCATATAACTATACTGGTGATGATTAAACCTCTTCATTACAAAAGTGTAAGTACATGCAGAAGCACCCTTTTTAGCATGAAACATGAAACTTTAAAAATAAATTGTTTAAATATATATTAGATATCTGAAAGAAAACTGGCAGAATGAATCAGAGAGGTGGTTTGAAAAATGCTTCCAGGACTTGCGGTTAACAAGGCTGACAGGATTTTGGTTTCTTAAACGACTGCACAGAGAGCTTTGAAGAAATAAAGAACACTATAAAAACACTTCACAGAGAAAGTAAATGCTCCACCCTAATAGGAAGTCTCTCTCCCCTCTTCAGATCAGATATTTTGTTATGTTTTCAAGACTGAATTTCAAATCCAGCCTCAGAAGTCCCAGTCTGATGGCTATTAGACAAAACCCCAGTACCATTCAGTGAGGCACCTTATTCCAGGCAGTGTCCTCACAAAAAAAAAAAACCAAAAAAACAGTACTCTGAGTTTATGTTGGATTTCCTGTGCAACATATCTTGTTGTAAGGTACACAGGAAAATTCAGACTCTTTAGCTAATTATAAACAGCAACTTAAAAGCCATTAAGAACTCCAAACTGAAAACAAAGCTTCAAAATTCAGCATCAGACTTCAAGTGATTTTAATCCTTTGGGTTTTATGACAAGCTCAAGCCAATACCATACATGATCAGCTGCTTTTAGTGTCTGATGCAAACTGCATCAATTTTAATTGACAAAGTCCCATCAACTTATTCCAGCCCCTTTGGATTACTCTATTTTATATTAAAAGAAGTTTATGCTTGATATGACATTTCTCTTCCCTGAGCTCCTGGTGAAATGCCACTGAAGCTTTTTGCGTTCATCCCATTGAACATTTTCCAGTGCTGTTTAACCCCTTTTGCACATTTCTATCTAGCATTGTACCTACCACTTACTTTCACCAGGTCTCATGGCTCACTGCATGTTCGAACCCAGAATTAACTGCACTAAAGTGAGAGGTGAGGACCCATTTACAAGTGCAATAGCAACAGATTTTTTTCCCCACAAGAAACGGTCAAGAGAAATCACTTTAGGATGAATACTGTGGTGACAAGGAACAACACACACTTGTAACAGTCGTCAGATAGCTTTCTCACCTCAAATATTAGCCATGTCTAAAGCAGAACATGAGCCAAACCATTTGGAGGTTCAAAAGCACTGAATTTAAACGTTTCTTCCATTTGCCCATTTGGAACAGGCAAGATTACTTTTGGCTTGTAGAGTGTGAGAAAGTTCCTTCTTGAAGCTTTTCCAAAAAAGAATAGGAGCAAAAAGCACCTTCACTCAAAAATATCCATTTCCAGAACATTACAGCAATAGTTTGTAGAGGCTGTGAAAAACTGGATGAGCATTAGCTCTCCTACAAGCAGGATCAAACTCTGGGTTTTCTGAAATGAGTCCATCCTCAATCAATCATTAGTGCAATCGCTTTTTGCCCAATGAGTTTCACTTTCAGTAACCAGCTCCACACATGCTTGAAAATACAATCCTGAAAGTTTCAGAAACTTAAAGAAAGTAGGAAGAAGTGACTTTCCACTATTTTAGCTAGTAGCCCAGTAAGAGTTGCCTGAATGTTAGGATAAAAAAACCACCATTACACCACTTAGAAATAATATTTATCTACTGAAGTTGTGTCTGCTGCAACAAAGTCATCAATTTTGAGCAGTTTAAAAAAGGCACTAAATTATAGAGTGGAAGTGCTTAAACACACAGCTTTATCTGCAAGGAATTTGCATGTCAGATTTGCAAACGAGGAAATAACATGGTTTTATGATCCTGGCATAGAATAGACTGTGGCTGATGTGACCATTTAAGGCTCGATCCAAATGCTTACAAACTTTTGCCATTTACTGACTCCATTCAGTACACTCAGACATTTATATCTAGTCTTGCAAGAGCAGTCCCATCAGCTCTGGTCCCAGTAGGACTGATTTGTTTTGGTGACCTAAACTCCACCCAGAGCCAGCCAAGTGCCAATACTTTGGATGTGGGGAAGCATTTTATTGCAGGACTGGCATCAGTACTTACTCCACCCTCTTCACAGCGCTCTGACTACAGGGCATAGCCAGGGAAAAATGAGGTAGAAAATGCTGTTTCTAGGTGAGTATCACTAGGAGTATTGGAGGGCACCCAGATCTTATTTTCTTAGTCCAAAGCCAACACAAAGCTCTATGGCAGGTAAAGAGGACACTGACTTGTAAAGCAAGATTTCCGAGGTCTGTTCCTGGTCTGTCACCTACCTTGTGTTCCAGGACAAATTATCTTTTCTCCCTCTGCCTCAAAAGGTTTCCTATCTCTTTCAAGCTCCTTTGGAGAAACCAAGGACAGGGAAGGGAGGATACAGCTTATGGTTTATTCATGTGACCCAGAGGTACAAGATTCCTCCCACATTGTGACTGATAAAACATCAGTAAGATGTATTAGTGTTGCTTTCCAGTTATGTCTGAAAAGCCTGACCTCAGCAAGAAAGCAATACTCATCTCCTGCTTTAGGTGATAAGCTTCCCAGGTAGCAAAGACTTCTCTCAACATGTGCCATTCCCTGTGCATCACAGAGCTCTGATATTAACTTGGCTTTCTGGGGACTACAGTGAAGAGCAAGAACAGTCCCAGAACTCCTCTAATTATGCTAGCAGCCAAACTACCTCATCTACTACTGCGTCTTCTGTGATAAGTCTGACATAAGGACCTCATAACCCAGACGGCATAGACCCTTTTATTCAACAAACACAGAAAATTTCTTCTGCCTTTACTTTTTCAATCTGTTCACATTTTTCTGTCACTATTAAGCAACCGTTTCTTGTCTGGGGGTAGTTGAAAGATCCAGTCTGCTGCAAAAGCATCCTGCCAAAATAGGCTTTATTCCTTCAAAGCAAGTAGTCATTATTTGGGAACCAGCAAAGACCCTTGCTCCCCTAACTATCAAACCCTATAGCTGACCCCTTGGAGAAAGCTGTCGAAAGGCAAAGAAGTCTTTCCACTCAAGACAAGCAGAGACTAGGGCAGACAGCTAGTCAAGGAGACAGATATATACTACAGAATGTTTTAAGTAAGGGAATTATCTCCTTAGCACTGACTCGCAATACTTAGAGGGCAGCAGGAAGCTGGTTTGCAATGCCAGGCTCCCATCTCTCCTTCCATGCTTTGGTGATGAATCAGCAGTCTGATTTTTAGTCAACACAGTGGAAGATACACTTCTTTGCTGCCCCCCATGATGCTTTGGAACAGAGTCAGAGTCAGCTGCTCTGGGATGAGGCAACAGCCAGAACCTTCACCCTACAGCTGGATGAAGCATCAGCTTCAATTAGTGGCATTCTTAACAGGCAGGTTTGGCCATGCCTCAGGGAGGACTGGTCTGATAGCACAGCTCCTGGGACAACAGGCTATGGACACAGGTATAGATGGGGTGAGGGCCATAGGGAGTAGTGCTCAGCAGTCCTTGACAGCAACAGAGGTTTTCAGCCTGGAGGTTTCTCACTTCAGGTGTCTGCCCTTTTTGTTCACTTGGGGCCTCCCTCATAGCTTCCACAGAGACAGACTTGGCTAAAAAAGGTCATCCCCATGGGACTTCCTACCTTCATAACCCCATGTCAGCAGTATCTTAAATTGTTTCCTTCTGTAGATGTTTTCTTCACAGTTTCCATTCACCACTCAAATACACCCCCAGCTTCAGCCACAGAGGAGCTCAACTGAAAGGCTAACTCATGTCCATAGCATTGACACTCAGTATTTTGAGGAGTGCTTGAGCTAGTCTCCACACTGCCTTTCCTAGCACAGTGGGTCCCCAGCCCACTCCTGCAGTAAGTAAACCACTTTCTCTGTACTCCACTTCCCCCCATCATTTTACATCCACTTAATTCTTCGTAGCAGTTTGGAAAGGTAGCATGAAGACAGCTAAATAAGTTAGAATAAGCTTTAAAGACTCAAATCAGTACATCACCTTTTCAGGTATGGACCTGAGGATCTCCAAAGGGAGCAGACTACAGTTCCTCTTCCACCACCAACTTCTAATGAGGTTCTGTGAACTATTCCCAGCATCATGGTACATAGTCATTGATTACACAGGAATTAATTAATGAAAGTCACATTCTTGGAGGTATACATTTAAAACAGGGTTTGCCTTCCCCCACCCTGCCATTCAAAATTTCCTTCCATATGTTGGACATACTCAGAACTCCCAATTAGAGACATAGGAACTGACATTTCAATTTTACTGAAAACCTCCAAGTCAGTTTTCATCCCAAATTAGAGAAGTTTCATGTTTCAACAATTAAATTACCATCTCAGGAAAATGTCTGTTGGAGTCAAAAAATCATTCCATTTCAATAAAATTGAGAAGACTTGTTCAAACAATGGTGTTTTGAAGTTTGATAATACTATAACTCAACATATTTTCAGTGAAAGCATTATTCTGAAAGGAAATCTTTCATCTTCATTTGCTTATATGACAGAGCTACACCGACGCCAGCATTTTACCATAAAGGTTTTCAATTTGTTAAAACAAATTTTCTTTGTGTGGAAGCTTTCTGTCAGAAGGCTTCCTACCACATCTGCTCTCAAGAGCCTGCCTGCCTCCCTAGCTGTCATCACAAGCCTCTGTTGAGCAATGCACCCTGTGAAGAGGAGTCAGTAGATTACAGACATGATTACTAGTGATCAGCATCTTCGTACTGCTAAGAGAGCATAGTTTACATGTCAACAAATGTTCAGCAATACATGCTTTATATTCCTTAAAACTGACCCCAGCTTCTCTTCCTTGCCTATTGCTTCAGCCCCATTTTTGCATGGTTTCCCCACCTCATAATGATTTTAGATCAACAAATTAAGGAAAAAAACTTAAGACTGTAAATGCATCATTTATAAAGCTTCCGATCTCAGTTTCTACCAGCCGTATTTCAGGGTGGTAATTATCTGGGCAACACCACCAGTGAAGCCACCAATTTGCTGCCCTGGGGGTTTCAGCCAGGTGAAGAGTACTCTCTGTGTATCCATGAATCATATTTCCACCCAGCCTTTTGAGAGAGATACTTAACATTTAATAAATGGTTGACTTTTTGTAACTTAGGACTAGAACCAGCAAAAGGTTCACTCATATAAGCAGTTCCCACTTAGTAAACCATTGGCACTATGCACACGAATAATAACAGCTCCTGTAACGAATGCTCTTCCACATGGAACCAAGGAATCAGTGGTAAAACGTATTTGCATGAGAGCAGGCACAAAACCCACACCCTGGGACAAGTCCTTAAAACAACTACATTCAAAGAAGTTATGGCAGATACCACTGTTCTACTCTCCTGTATTTATAGAGAATGAAATGCTTCCAAGAGGTAGATTTCAGACACATGCACCAAAGAAATTAATTGCACTAGTAACTTTCCAGTGAATGAAATTTGTTATGTTTGTTCAAAAGTAGCAATCCAGTAGAGAAAAATGTAGCCTTGATATTTTACTTGCATAATCAGCAAATGAGCCAGAAGGAATGCCAAAGCAAAAATACAAAGGGCTAGCCAGGAGAAAAGAAATACACAGATTTAGTGACAGTAATGTTAAGATGGGATAATCCAAAAAGTGGAAGGAAAATGAGGAATGTTGGGCCACAGTCTCCAGTCTTCTCTGCCTGTGCTGTTGATGTGGTACAAGGATGATAGATTTCAGCTATTGTTTGGAAAATGAGATATCCACTGTACAGGTGTAAAGCCAGAAGCAGCAGTAGGGAGAGGGGATAATATGGTGGATCACGATGGCCCAATCTCCCAATTACCTACTGGTAGGAAGATTTTACAGTTTGCCATCGCTGCAGAAATAGCGCAAGCTCTAATTCTGCCTGTTATTCTAGCCAGCTACTGTCTGCACTCAAGATACTCTAAACTGACTCTCAACACAGACTGGGCTCTCAGCTAGTTTTAAAAAGGATAGTACTTAGTTATATCAAGCTTGTAACCTCCACAAGCCGTGAGCAGAATGCTGCTTTAGATAGCATAAAGCTGATAACCCACCACCACCATCCTAGCAGCAGGTCAAAGGATTAATTTTACTATAGGAGAGAACTGCAGGGTGAAGCCCAAAGGCATTGATGGTTGCAGCTGACTAAAGTGCAAGAATTTGGATTTGCACATGCTGTAATAGAGTACCAATATGATATTTCAGTTTAAATAGATGACAATGACAGCATGACAATGGTTCACACTTCACTTCTTGAGCCCTCAACAGCCAGCCTTGACAGAGTTGTAGAAGCCAGGAGCAAGGCAGGGGGAAGCCAGAAGTCTCGAGGAGGGATCCTGCACCTTTGTGGTAGATGGGAGGTATTGGAGTTGGTGTTTTAGGTTGGACTATAGCACTTCCCCAAAATCTATTAATTCTGGGGTAAGCTTCCCATCAGCTTATATGACCACAACCATAGGCAAATATAGCACCAGAAAACAGTTATTAACTTGGACAAGACTTTGCACCACAGTTCACAGATACTCCAGATGGAGATTATCCAGTTCATCTCGCACTCAAAACATGCCTTGTAGGCTGACAATACACCTTAAAGGAGCAACGCTGCTCTTTCACCAGGACAAGTGGGATGGACAAGGGGCGGGAGCACCAGATGCATGGGGAAAGGATACATTGCCTTTGCACTCTTTTCTCACACTTAAAGGAGAATAGCTGTTTCAGACAATTGGCCAACCACCATTTGTTTCAAAGGCATCAGCAAAAGGCTAAGGAGCAGGCTTGCCTCAAATGAACATCTGTTTCTAACAAAGGCTGAAAGAAGTTGGCTGACAGAAATCCAAGTGCCCTCAAGACCAAAGTAGTACCTGGCTTTTAGAAACTGGCACGCAGAAGAAAATACATTTTGTAAAGAACACCAAGAGCACCAGAAAACCTTCCTTTCCTTGGTTGTAAAACTATTCAAACAAGGAGAGGAACTTCTAAGGGCCTTGGGGGAATTAGTAATACCAGCATTATCCACATTTAAGAGAGTGAAGTTTAACATATACTGTTCCCAAAACAGATTGTTGTTAACAACAGGAACAAGCAGTAATAGTGTTTTACATTAATACCTTACTCTGCCTGTTCCCCAGGGACTAGGAGTGTAAGAAATGGGTGGGTCTGTGTGGGGAAGACAGCAGCTATGAAAGGATTCCTCTAACTGCTTGCAGCTGCTATCTGTGCCATACTCCATAAACAAGCCAGGCTTTGTCTCAGGCTGTTTCCATGCATTGCTCAGCAAAGAGGGAAATATCATTCTGTCTAGACCTCCTTACAAAAGCACTTTCAATGTTTTCTGCAGAAATATTAACACTTTCCCAAATAAGAAAGCAACACTGTTACCATTTTCATATGAGAACAAAGAAGCAGTTTTAAAATGAAAAAAACACTAGAATTGGGATAATTGACAAAATACAGTAAACTCCTATTTACATCCTACGCATTTTCTTAAAAGAAATTTGTTTCCTTGTCATAAAGGCCACAAAACTGAAGCAAAATTTCTCTTTTAGGACAAAAAAATAGATTTTATTTTTCTTCTGTTTGCTAATAGGAATTTTTCAAACACTGTCTGAAGTGTGCAGAGAAAACTACTACATTACCCTGGCCAGGGAAAAAGCAAGGAAAAAAAAAAAAAAAATGCATTTGTGATGCTATTTCTCAAGAACATCATGGGCGATGTCTTGGGTGAATCAATATCTCTTCATCACAGTCAATCATTCACTGTCCATTTGCTCATTTCCCACACACATGAAGAGATGTGTCTCTAGTACAGATGCTTCTTCTGTACTATGAATGGCCTCTATTTCTCCACATGACAATATGGAGAGCTATTTCAGCATAGCCGTATTTCTACTGCTACATTTTCTTTTTCACTCATTTGCATATCAGCACCAAGAATAGTTGTCTTAGCTGTAAAACACAGTGAACCAGACTGAAAAAACCCACAAAGAATACCCACAACTTGGTAAATGAAAGGCGTTACCTGCTGTACACATTGAGGCTCTTCTCTCCACTCAGTCACAGAGCTGCAGCAGGCCACTTGCTAGCATTCATGCACAGGAAAACACAATGCTGGAAGAGAGCACACACACACAAAAAAGCATTTTAAGTCATCTTCATGCTTGATCTTTCATGGGGTTTTCTAGCCAGTCTCACACTTCAGAGCTACTCAAAGCAAGCAGGGCAAAAGGAGTACAAAGGTTTATTCCAGTCACCTTTGGTTACTAGGAGTAGAAAGCACAAGCAGCAAGACACTAACTATTCCTCATTTTAAACATCTTCCCGTGCAAAGGGGAGGCTGAAGAAAGCTCAGCCATCCATAAGGTTTATTAACTTTTAAGGGTAGTGGGGCATAATTAGAGTAGAACACCCCCCCTTCCCACACAAACACAGCACCCTTCTAACAGAAGATTTCTTCTTCAGAAGAAGACAGTCCAATATAACCAATTTTCACCCTTTTGAGCTTGGAGGAATCTTTATGCAAAGTTGGGTCAAGCAACAGAAAACCAAGTAGGAGGGACAACATAGCATAACCCAGAAATACCTTTTCCAAACAGCAGAGAGCCAATACTCACTGCAAGCTTTACACCTTCAGAGATAACTAGTGGAGACTCTCCCTTATAAAGCACCACCCCAAAAAGCTTCTGCTCCAGTTAAAGGGGCACAAGCATCAATCACTTGGTGCATACCATGGAACCCCCCTGCAGTCCCCCCCTACCTCCCCTCCAGTTACTATCCCAGTAATAAGCTTGCTCTGCTAATGAGCTTCAGCTTTCTGCTGTGGCTGGTCACAAATGCTGGGCTCCTGGCTGATGGGATGGTTCCGAGGTTACTTTGTTTTTCCCCTTCCTTCCCAAACAACTAAAAAGATCCTGTAAATTCAAAGCTTACTTTGGTTCAAATTTTGCTCAGTGCATGCTAAAATTATGTATTCCTGAGGAAAGGAGTCTTGCACTCCTCTTGCATTGCCCTCCCTTCAGCTCTGCTCCCCAAGCCCTCTGCCACACACAGAGCCCTGCCTCACTGCTGCACAGGGGTTTGTCCACCTAAATTGTACAATGTGGGCTTGAGAAAAATTGGCATTTTCCATCAAAACTCTGCTTTGACTGGAAATTTCCAGCCAGTTTTCCTTTACCCTGAATATATTAGAGGCAAACAATCATAACAAGAAGGGGCTTTCAGTTTCAAATCACGCTCTTCATCCAGTTCAACAATTATGTTTACCAAACCATCCTATTTATTTTTAATCCAATTTATTTATTTATTTCTAATCCAACCCTTTAGAAACATCAGTGTTTCTCTTATTTCTATTACAACCCATTTTTATCTGATTTTAATTATTACTTACTTACAGGAAAGGTGTGGCCAAATTAAATTGTAATTTGGGAACTGGCATCCCTCATTTACGAATGAAAACAGCTGTACAGCCAGCTTTTTCCCTATCCCCACCCCCCCACCTCCCCCCAAGAAAAGCTGGAAAAGAGACATCCACCAGGAAAATGTACGACAAACACCTTTATTAGTTCTCCTGCATACTTCTAACCATCACACTTTAAGCAGCATGTCCTACTCCCAGGGAGGCGAATGGCAAAACTCACCCTGGTTCAATGGAGTGGAGGGTGATTACATGGCTGAAAGGGAACCATGGATGATATTTCCAGGTTACTGGACCAGGAGCATCCCGCATCATCTGCTACACAAATGTGTCCAGATGTGGGGGTGGCAGCCTCCTGTTCGAGGGCAGCCTCCTGTTCGAGGGCAGTCACATCTTACACGGACAGCTCCCAGGCCGGGCAGGGTATGGCAGCAGACCCTAGCTCCTGAGCTTGGGAACACCAGACAGGGATCACTCTCTCCTCCATTAGCAGCTCTATCATGATCTTTTTTTGCACAGCCTCAGAGGGGAGGGTTAGCATTTCGACCAAAGCGGCATCTACCTTTGAAGAGCAATAGCTCAAGAGAACCCACACAATTCATGACTGCGGCCTCGGTGGCAGTGAAGATATTGATGCCTCACCTTTTTCTCATGTAACCAACAAAGTATCCCATTGCCATAAGGAAAGGGTCATACGGTGGGGCAGAGAGGAGGTAAAGCCCAAGTATCTGTAAATTTTCCAGGGTCAATGGATCATGGAAGCTATAGAGGGTTTTTTTTTGTTTTTAATCTACAGACAAAAACAACGCTTTACCAGAATGTGCTATAAGAATGGCCAAATGAAGGTTGCACACAGCGCCCATCCTGTGCCTGCACATATGAAAGGGCTTTGAAAGAAAAATGTATCCAGAGATCTGTAGTAATGATTGTTTCCAGAAAAACGTAGCAAATCCTCACCAGAGGGAGGACTGAGGCCAGTGACTCATCTGGTGCAAGGCAAAATGACTACTTCAGCATCAATTAAATTATGCTGATTTACAGAAGCTGATCCTTTGTGTCTAATGAAGTGGCACAGACAAGTTTTCTCAGTCAGCATTTTTCCTCACAGTCACCAAGAGCCTGCATGTGTCCTCTCCACCCTGCCCCCCCATTTTAGTTGGAGGGTGTATTATTTTAGTAACACCCACCACCACCCCATGGAAGAGAGTTGAAGTTTATCTTGGAAATAGGCATTTACTCTCAGTTATAACTAAAACATCAAAGGCCCTGGTCAGACAAAAAGCCACTCCAGAGCCCCATTTGTCACATTTCTCACAGACAGTGATCACCAGCAAAATAGAGAATCAAATGCCTACAAAAAATGTTACCATTTCTTGCCATTTTTAATGGGTCATTCAACATTTGGTTATTTTCCTTAGCACCCCAGCTTCTGCATAATATTTCCAGACTCATTCACAATAGTTGGGAAGTTCCTACCCTTGTTGGTAAAATACTGCTTCTGATGTTAAATTCCTGCTCCTGTTGTTAAGATACATAACAAAACTTCAGTCTAATGTAACATCTTTAAAGACATCACCTAAAAACAATGGTAGGGGGGAAGAACAGGAGTTACTGTGTTCAAAAACCTCATCACAGCTAAGCCAGCTTCATGGTTTGAGGGTGCCCAATTCATGAGTCAGTTGGCTGAGAAGCACAACTCTCTGAACTCTCTGACTTCTTCTAGGGCCTATTTCATTTCTAGTTTTCTCTTATGGGCCTTGTTTAAATTTTCAGGATAAAAAAGAGAGATTTGGGTAGGAAACACTTGTGGGAAGCTTCCAGGTCTTTTTTTTCTCTCTGAAACTTGAAAAGCTTGGTTTCATATCCATGTAGAACAAGGGAATAAAACATGGTCGGAGAGGAAAAGACCTACTGGTACTATAGACTCTTGCCTCCTGCAAAAGCCAAACCCTACATATCCCCATCTCCAGCAGAAATAACAGACTCAGCTATTCGCTCTTCTGGCATAAGGAAGTGGGTAGCAGGACCATGATCTTTTTTTGGCACCTCCAGGAGGCTTCTGCCTTCTGCAACTTTTCCTGCACCCAGGCCTAGATCTGGAGGAACTTGTTGGCCTCAATTTCCCTCAAGCTGTCCAAGTCAGTTACAGTTACTAGTTACAGGGCATCAGGTGTCTGCAAATCAGATTGCATATGTCAGCTCAATTCTTCAGCCTTATTTCTGCCTGTCTTGCAAAAGACTGACACAGAGTAGAAAAAAAGAGGATCCTCAATACTGGACTGCTTTGCCAGTAACAGCTGACTTTCCCTTTGGTGACTAGTTAGCTTGCAAACATCTTCAAAGGGTGTTTGAAGATATGTTCCACAATAGGCCAGCAATGTCACAAGTCATTGCATCAGACTTACAGGCCGATATGGGTTGGAAGGGACTTCTGGAGGTCATCTGGTGCAACCTGCCTCCTTTTCAGAGGAGGGACAGCTTTGATCTGGCTTTTCAAGTTCTTGTCTAGGCAAGTTTTTAATATCTCTAAAGCCACTTGAGCTATTTCAGGAAGCACAAAGGGACCTCAGAGTTAATCCAGGGAGGCAGCGGAATAAGTCAGTTGATGGGAATGTATAGGGAAATGGAGTGAAGTGTATATACGGAAGCATATTTTTTTCTGTCAATCCTACCCAGCATAATGGCTATGAAATTGTTTCTGGAGAGTTCATAGATTCATGGAGTTCCTGTGGCACAACACCCCTGGGCCTCCATACCGTTATAATACAAGATTCTCCAAAGACCTCTGCTGTGCCATCAACACCTTTAATTTTACCATTAATCTCAATTTATTTGGCATTTTTCTTAACAGCTCAGCTTCTAAAGACATAGAGCTGTAGAACAATGTCGACTTTCATGGTAAATAAAAACCTGCTAGATTGTAGAGGAAAGCAGAACAGAGAACCTTACAAATTCAAAGGCCACAAGTCAAAAGCACCCCCAATTAATTTTACTAGTTCAACCTGCAAGTGAAAGCTGGTTTGCTACTGAGCCACGTCGGATGTGTGGATTCTCAATCATTTCCCCATTAGTGGAGCTTTCATAACATCTCTCCTGGGCACATTCAGACCTACTCACGCCTGAACTCATACTTCAATCTTTCCTTTCAGCCACAAGATCTCTCTCTCTCCTACTCAACAATTTATTGCCAACACTTACAGAAACAAAATTGTCTTTGACGTTTCTACCCTTCTGGTGAAGTTGGTTGACATTAGTCAGTGGATTCAGAAATTGAGGGGAGAGGAGTATGATCGTGTAAGGAAACAAAGCACAGGCAACACAGCTAAAACGATCTCACAATTTGTAAACCGACCTCGTCTTTCTCAGGGATATGACTCCCTCTTTAAATGCCTGTCCTTGCAAGGTAGAAAGACTCAAAGCAAGGCTAAAGCTGAGAGCAGAATTTATCACAAGGAGGTTCAAACGTGAAATGTGTTATGTTTTAGTATTATGGTATGGGCATATAGACATAATATAATGTTTTATCCTAGGAAGTGGGAGGCATGGAAAACAGTTGCTGAGAGCATGATCACTTATTTAACATATCAAGTACTGACATACTATAAAAGCAGATCACCCCATGTATTATTGAAATAAAAAATAAATATTGCAATGATTTATATACTGATTTCCTGTTGCTGAGGAGACACTTGTGACTAGCTTTCCAAGGAAGCAGCGTTTCACAAGCAGCTATCTAATTCCAGCTGGTGTGTCATGTTTTAAACCAATACTTTTTCAGAGCGTTGGGCTCACCACCCATTCATCTCAAGAAAATTCCCTACAAATCTTTCCCTCTTTTTTTTCCATGCTACCAATTCTGCCCTTCGTGTCTGAATGATGTTTCTCTACAAAGAATGATAAACCCAGAGTCTTTTCTCTGACCACCTTACTTTTTTTCTGATAAAACCCTACTTGCTTCTATTAATCACCAGCTACCTAATTAAGCACTCTGTTTAATGTCCTGTGGTAGGAAAGCAAGATATTATTGCCTGGGTTTTTTTCCCTTCCAGCAATTTTGCCCATCTTCACCTATGGAAAGTGTTTAGCATTTGTCCTTACCTTGACCCTGCCTTTTGAAATGATTTCTGCCTTGTAAAAGATAAATACCCAAATCCTTGCTCTCAGAAACCTGTAAGGATCCCAAATCCATGAACAGAACAATCTCTTGCTGCAAGAAATGAGAGTAAATCTCCCCCATTTTCAGACACATTGACTGATTTTATACTTCTAACCATTCATCCAGTGTTTAATCCAATTAAGAGCCACTCCCTGGATTTTAAAGATCTCCAATGTACTCATCTCATCCTGTCACTCTGATCTCATGTTAACTTGGTCCCCCAGAGACTCATTTTATTACTTTCATTTGTACTTCTGCTCTGCCTAATTCACCCCAGTGGAGGATTGTTATTTCATTTGTGTGGGTCCATCGCTTTGGGATTCTTTCTCCTGTTATTGAATCACTTCCTCTACAACAAACTCTTTTTTTAAATTAGGCTATG
Organism: Aptenodytes forsteri; assembly: GCF_000699145.1. Classification (NCBI taxonomy): domain Eukaryota; kingdom Metazoa; phylum Chordata; class Aves; order Sphenisciformes; family Spheniscidae; genus Aptenodytes; species Aptenodytes forsteri. The sequence continues at coordinate 1,837,552 of NW_008795936.1, forward strand.
TAAGAACTGATGGTAAAGCATTTTACAACATGCTCTTAAAAAGACCCACAGGGGAAAAAAATGTTGTATGACAGTATTTCTGAATGTGAGTTGCTTGTGAGCTATTCAGCAAGGGCTCCATTTAGAAATCATGTTAATGAAACCACCCGACTTCATAAAGCCAGTTTTTGAGGAATTAAGTAGATCTTTGGTGGTCAAGACCAGCTGAATGCATTCCAGCTTTAGAATAGTGAGTAGGCTGTGTAAATGGCCTCTGAACTGCTAAATTACATGGCATTGTTTTTACTGAATGATTAAAACACTCCAACACCCACAAAGAACTTCCAAAACAGCTGAGCAAATGCTTTCAGAGGGTGTCATACTTTTTCCTTTCCATATTTGAGACATGCTTTTTTCCATGAATATACTGTTGTAAATAAAAATGGTTGGACAGATGCTTGCAGAAAACAAAGAAAAGGGGTCACAAAACCCATCAAAGCAAAATCAGCCCTGTTTTGAGCTGGAGAAATGGCTCACAGTTTCTCTTAAAACACAGATTCATCCCTCTTTATCATCCAGTCACAATCCATGTGCATTGTACGCTGTCTTCCGAGCAGAATGAAGACCGACATAATAATCATAACAGTGAGCCATCACCTGGAGAGGAAAGAGTACAGAAAAAAGAATAACACTAGAATAGAAAGGCCAGAAATCCTTCTAAAAACAAAGCACATCATTAAAGGAGAAAAAAAGTCCTATTAAACATACATTCTCTAATATCTGAGACAGGAATGTTCACTTTTATCTTATGCTTGCACCATGAGGCCTAAAATGATGATCAAGAACTCTAATGCATGATGTTTTGTAAAACAAACTAGAAGAGAGTCCTTGCCTTGAAGCATGGAAGGCAAGAGGCAGAGGAAAAGAAAATCAAGGCACCAGAAAGTCGTATCAGAGGGAATGGGAACAGCACACTGATTCCCCTGACACCAGTTCAGTGCAACAACTCCCTAGCCTATTATTTTCCTGGGGGAAGAATAGATCTCTGTCATTTAAGAAATATTCATAATTTAAAACTATTCTTACTGCAAAGTCTGAAGTGCTATTTTGTAAACCAATCAGCCCAGTCTCTCACCAGTGATGTCTTCGTATCAATAAGGACAGTAAGAAAGGTAGCAGGAAAGAAGTAAGGAGAGGCTATCCCAGTGCACAGGAGTGGCCTGATAAAGCTGCATTCCTGTGGTCACAGGGACTAAGGTCTTCCAAAATGATCAGGTCCACGGACCAGGACAAGATTGCCAGCTGAGCTATCCTGAGATGGGAATCAGTGTCCCAATGAAATTACCTTGGTCATGCCACAACACAGTTGCATTTCTCAGCTATCTTTCATCACCATTTACAACCTGACATCAGGGCAGGGCTTTCCATACCTGCATGTTACTGGAAACACTTTGCATTCATGCAGCACTCAAAACAGGGCTACAGAGGAGAGTGAGGACATTTTGGAAAAAATAAATCAAGTTTCAAGTCACTCCAGGACATGATATATGCCTCAATAAAGGATACACAAATGGTCCTCTTCCGTATCCCAACCAGAGGATATAAATAATCAGCTGTTGCAGCACTGCATCATGTTGTTGTGATACGTGTTGGGCAATAAGACACCCGTGTAAAAGGAACCTTTCAAAGTTATGATGCCAGCTTTCACCGGGGTCAGTCTAGGGGGTGAACAAAGATCACTTCAGAGGAGGCAGGTCCTGGCTGAAAACAGGAAAAATTAATTCATACAGTGTCAGTTGTCTCCACCAAGTCCAACTGGTGCCCACCAGAACAGATCTGTGAAAGTGAACTGGCACCAGTTGAACATCTTGACACTAAATACCTGACTTCGAAGAAACAGGAGTGAAGGGAATTTTGGTATTCACATGCCAAGCATGAAAATAACCCCTCTTTGTACCTATACGCAGCAACAATACCCCACTCTAACAACCAGGGCCAACCCTGAGTTGTGTCAACATATGACTCAGAAGAGGAGGAGGAGAAGATGGAAAAACAGGCCAAAGAAAGGCAAGGCTGCTGGAAGAAAAGCAAACAAAAAACAGCAGTCAAAGCAGCTGTGTTCTGAAGGGAGAGTGCACAACACGGAAATATGTTAAATTAAGGGGAAATTCACCTTTCATACTTCCTAATACTTATAACAAGCCTGTCTCACATTCTCAGAGGAGGCAGGGGAATAGAAGACATACTTTGGGATAATTAAGCAAACACAGGATGATTAAGAAGGTAAAGTTGCTCTCCCTTCGGTCCAAACCACCATTACCACCGCCCCAGCTCAGAGCACATTCCATCCTTATTTTTCAAATCAGCTCACTCCTGAACTGCCAGCTGCTTCCCTAAACGGGGAATATAGCAGGTTTTGCAAGCAAGTGGGGCAGAAGTCCAACCATGCACGAAATACATCAGGAGCTGATAAACCCCATACAGGTATTTATAATAAAATGTTTCAGGGGAAGCAGCCCCATCCTACATGTTACAACTCCTGTTTAATAGAGCAGGGCAAAAAATCCCAGAGGATTTCATGTTTGTGCTGCTCCAAAGATCCTGAAAAAACAGAGGAAAGAGGCAGTTGCTTTTATTTGGTGGCCTCCTCAAGACTGTAATGCAGAAGAAGCATTTAACAGACATCAGGGACATAGCTGTGCAGAAAGGCGAAGTTAGTCCTAACTCATCAGAATGTCTTGCATATCAGTGAGCTTTAGTACAGACCTGCGTTTGAGCTAATAAACCAGCAATCTGACTCTCCAATCAGAGCAGGCTTGCATCTGAGGCATTTCAGAAGTCCTGCAATTTCATCATTTATTTTCATTCCAAATTAAACAGGAATATTACTTTTCAAGATTCTGAACAAAACAGAAGTAATTTGACCCATGTTTCACTTTTATACCAGCTTTTAAAAGAAAATTTTCTTTAAAATTTTGAAATTAGTATAAATTTTTGAAGTCAAATTTTCTGCAATTTTGTGGTTGATATTATCATAAATGCTGGATCTGATAGTTTATCAATTTTGTGGACATTTTGTTTACATTTCAAAAGTTTTGACTTTGAGGATACAGTACCTTCCAACAGAAAAATGTTCCATCAGTGCATTTGAGTCCCACAGATTCTCACCCAGGAGTGCACTCAACACCCAAGCGCACTTGGATTGTGAAAGAATTAAAAGTAATAGCTATAAAGTTAAAGAAAAATAAAGAAACAGATTCCTAAGAGATATACAAGCCATTGCACAGCACTTTGGATGACCGTCACCTAGTGACGGGGACATAGGATAAAGTCCACTGAGGAGGTAGAAAGCCTCAATGGAAGGGGATCCTCCTGGTTCTCACAGGAGGCATCACTCTACAGCATTGACTGTATCTCATCATTAAAAACCCCATTGCACTTGCCACAGGAGTAGGAGTGATAGCCCACAGCCCTGGCTCAGTTTCAAATGGGATTTCGCCTGCTTATAATTTCACTTGTGGTTTCAACCAGGAAAGTTGCTGTTTCCCTCTTGTTCTCCTAAATGCTGTTATGCATGGATGGTGCGTGGTTATGCTGCTTCATTCCTCCCGATCATGGTTACTTTCTCCTGAGTAATTATTTCCCTTGAATAAGTATTTCCACTAAATAATTATTCTAGTGAATAATTAAAAGCACTTCAGGATCTTATAGGATGGAGCTGTCCCTGATCAAAATATATTGTGGAGCACATCTCCCATCTCAACTGTGGAACAGCTGCAATAGCTGTACCCTTGGCCTCCCTCCTGAACCCTTCATTTTCAGCCTGTTTGAGAGTTGCCTATGGTAAAAATAAAGCTCTGTGACAGACAGCTTATGAATAGCTAGGTCCTTGGCACAAGCCTTTCTGAGGATTTCCACCCAGACTGTGTCGGGGAGAGTGGCTCTTCTGGAATTAATTAAATTACACCAAACTGCACCAGCTAAAGACCTACTCGGGTTATTCTCACTCCTCCGTCTCACCCCAGCTCTGCAGCAAGAGGAGTTCATGCCTCCACAAATGTCCTTCATCACACTCTCCGCAAAGTACGTCTCTCTGACTGTTTTGCCCTGCTTCATCTACACAACATGCTGGCTGTTGTAATATCGAGGTATTTGTATTACCAGGAAAAGTCTTGGGTGTGAAAGGAAATTTTAATTTCCTCTTCAGCTGAGCACTTTACAATATGTGTTTTAATAAAACAGAGAGAGTAAATGCCAATGAGCAAGAGAATTAATTAGGGCAACAGCAGCCTGGCTATAGGGCCTCTCTTGAGGGGTTTCACATGCTCAGGACAGCCAAAGCATGGATTCCCTGAATAAATGTCTTCTAAAATAGCAAGCTTATACATTTAATCTCTATACAAAAATCGCTGCTTTTGAAATCAAACTCATGATACACCAAGGGCCAAGTTTATCTGTGTTCCTACAGTATCATCCATCAGCCCTGAAGTCAATGAAGATCCTGATATCAGGGAGGTGTGACTGCCAATGTGTCCAATGTATTCTGTAACCTGGAGGTGATTACACGGTATTTTTTATAGCTCCCAGTGGGAATAAATCTTGAGGGGTATTAAGCAAGATGGCATAATAGTCCTGGTAATCTCCTCCACCAGAGATTGGGTTTAGGCCAGTAAGTAATGGCTTAGTAAAAAAAAAAAAGTAGAGGACAATCAGCTGCTATAAGCTTAGATCCAATAAATACCCTGGGTGTTTAACTGTGCATCATTTTACATGCTGTAATTCCTCCACCGACACCTCTGTGCAGCTCAAAATGCTGTCAGTCACCTTAAGCTTTCACAAATCCTTCAGCTGACTGTAGGAGTGAGACATACTTTCTTTGTCTCTCAGAGCTCAGTATAACCTCTGGCACATCCTCCATAATTGAAAGTCAGGATACAAAATTAGGAGAGAGTGCGGGATGGTGTGATAGGTGGGATGAGTGTGGCTCCAGAGAAGGGAACGGGAACAAGCAGGATCTCGTGCTCAAGGGTAGATGGGGTGGGTCAGAGGACGGAGGATATATTCCCAGAGGCAGCCTGGGTGCGCGAGAAGAACCCACGAGGTTCCTAGAGGCTGAGCATGCTCATCAGAAAAAGCACCACCACTACAAAACCTGCAATTTCCATCGCACCAGGGTAGCAAAAAACTGAGCAAATGTAGCTTCACCCCACACAAACCCACTCTGAGTCAGCTTTTCTACCAAAGGCAGGCCTGAGTGTTTCTCTTGCAGCAGTCTCCTACCCAGTGAGTGCAACAGTCTTAGCAATATCTTGATTTTTGCTGACATTAATTCCCTGCAAAGTCATTAGAAGAAATCACATACTCAGTGCTATTGGTGGCTGTGGGTACTGGGGAAATCTAGTTTCTATAATGGAGAAGACTGGTACAAACTCTCACAAGTGAATGTAGTTACCCCAATGAATACCTACCAAATAATCTCTCATTTTTCATGGGCTGCAATATAGAGAGTGCGGTTAAACCAGCAGCATGGCTAGGTCTATGTTTAAAAGCCTGTTGACGGAAGAACATCAGTCCTCAGTATACTTACGGGAATGCAGAAACAGACACAACTAGTTAGGAATATAAAGCGAAGGGGGAGAAAAACCTCCTGATTCATGAAAAGTGAGAAAACAATTGCCTTCCCTACCTGCCTGCCGGCAACGGATTTTTCCGCGAAACTGCTATTCTAGGCTCTGCCAACAACATGTGTCTGTGAAGCTCTTCCAATATGATTCACCCCAGTTTGTTTTCAAAACACACACATATACACAAACACATGTACATGAGGCACGTAAACTGCAGTTTGCGTTAGGAGCAGAGTAGCTGTTTTTATACAGCTCAGCCAGAAAGAAAGGAATTTTTGTTGAAAGTTGTTCCGTCTGTTACTCTGTATGTAAACTTCAAATATTTCTTGGGATGTTACATCCACAGCAAGTAATCAGAATGCATGGAAAAAAGAAACATTTGCCACGTAATCCAGTTTCCATTTCTCTTTTGCTGCTGCACATTATTAGCACATTGAACATAACTGCTAGTGCTCACTTATAAAGACTACGAATAAATCACTTCTTTGATCTTTTTCAAAAATCAAAAGAAAGAGGAGATAAGATAGGATAAGGATTGCATTAAATACGATTATGTTTAGAATTTCTTCAGTCCTGAATGCTCTTTCTTCAGGGACTGCCTTTAAGCTAAAATTTCAAATTATTCCAATTAAAACATGGTTCCCTAGTACAGCTGTCAAGAATAAATAGAACATAACTAGGACATTTGTGTGAGGCCAAAAGTCACCAAAACTTCAAGAATTTCAAGGACAGTGTCAGAATACAAAATGACCTTGACATCACCTCTGAAATCAATAACATGAAATCTGATAGAGACAAGTGTAGATTGCCCAGTGATAAAGGAAGCTTATGTGGTTCAGCAGCAGAAATCTAGCAAAGAATTAAGGGATAAGGAAAACTTCAGATTATAAAAAAAAATAATGAGGTGCTGCTGCCAAAAATTACAATTCTCATTTTGGGCTGTAAGAATGGAGAAAAGCAGTAGAATAGTGTAGGCAAGACTCAGAGGATGATTCCTACGCTCTGCCTGATCAGCTGTGATGCCACTCCTGTTATTCTGGTGCTCCAACCTTTCAACAAGTTGGATAGGGACAAATTGGAAAGAGTCTAGAAGGGAACAGTAGGAAAGCTACTGGGAAATGAACTGGGTTTTACCTGGGGGGAAAAAAGAGAAAGGAAAGGGAAGGGAAGCGAAGGGAAGGGAAGGGAAGGGAAGGGAAGGGAAGGGAAGGGAAGGGAGGGGAGGGGAGGGCAGGGAAGGGGAGGGAAGGGAAGGGAAGGGAAGGGAAGG
>NW_008795936.1:1844464-1851509 GCF_000699145.1 Aptenodytes forsteri
AAAGAAAGAAAGAAAGAAAGAAAGAAAGAAAGAAAGAAAGAAAGAAAGAAAGAAAGAAAGAAAGAAAGAAAGAAAGAAAGAAAGAAAGAAAGAAAGAAAGAAAGAAAGAAAGAAAGAAAGAAAGAAAGAAAGAAAGAAAGAAAGAAAGAAAGAAAGAAAGAAAGAAAGAAAGAAAGAAAGAAAGAAAGAAAGAGAGAAAGAAAGAGAGAAAGAAAGAAAGAAAGAAAGAAAGAAAGAAAGAAAGAAAGAAAGAAAGAAAAGAAAAGGAAGAGTCACCAAGCCAGTGCCCTAAAGCATGTACACAGACATGTTTAAGAAAAGGCTGCTGAGGAACATCAAGAAGGAGAAGAATTCAGTATAGTTTTCAGCTGTTGTGGTTTAAGAAAAACTTTCTGAACTAGGAAGGTGCAGCCCTGAGAAGACTTATTGAAACAATCTCCTTCACAGGAGGGGCTAAAGTCAAGGTCAGGCCAACACCTGCTGGAATAGTCTACACCTCTGGCATATTCAAGCCCAGGATTGGAGCATGCGATCTTTTGAGTCCTGCAACCTTACTTTCCAATGATTACAAGTGCCCACAGTAAACAAGTCTACATCCAATTCCTCTCTGCAGTCAAGATGATTAATAGCTGAAGTCTTGAACTTCTTAGAACTGATGGAGTTCTGCCATGGACTTGAAAGTAGCCCAGATCTCAAACTTTGAATGCCAGCATCTTCAATGTGAAGTTGAAGGACAATAACCAGTGAAATTCGTGGGCTTAAGTTTTCTCTGCTACAGCCTTGCAAAGTACTTAGGTCCATCACATTGCAGGTCAGTCGTACTTCTCAGATACAGTTCACCAATATACATGGCTGGTATGAAATACAAGCTGTGACTCTTGTCCACCTATACATGCCTGCATTTCACCAGTGAAGCACAGCATATGTTTAACTGGAGACAGAAATGACAATTCTTGAAAAATAGTATATTTTTTTGGAAATGCATTGAGTTATTTTGAAACCTCAATTCATCTTCTGTGTTTGTTCTCAGGGTAAGTTTTTTATAAATCTAAATACACTAGAGACACTGAATGTTCTTTATCTTCTGTACAGTAATACCTTCAAAACAAACTAGCATGCATTTGCATACACACATTAGCAGACTAAGTGGTTGACATTAGGATCTGCAGAGTAGAGATCTCCATCTTCTCTTTCATTTATTATACCTTATGTCATTTCCACTTACGACATCAAAAATAGACAGCTGGTTTATGGCCTTTTAATACACTTTGCAGGAAACAATCCTTGCATTAACATTTTTCCTTCCTGAATTCCCTCAGTATTGTTTTTCAAGTCAGTATCAAGATAACTAGAAACCTTCATGGACATCAAACTGGTTTATTTATGACATTTAAGTTGAAACATTTCTCTGGGTTTTTTCTTTACATAAATGACACATTTAGTTTGTTCAAAATGAAGACCTTTTTCCCTACAAAGGTGAACTTGAAAACTGATTTTCTCCCTGTAAACTTCCAGTTTTTCAAAGAGGAGGGCTCCCAAAGTTTTCTGACTTGAAAAGAATTTGAGAATAAAAAAAGAGCATAGTTAGGATCATGCTATTCCATGGAGCACCTGACCTGAGGAAACCCTAGGGAAAAGCAGTTGGTGATTATTTGAGATGCATTTGTTCCAGAAAGGAAAACAGGCTTTTAGAAGCATCTGGCCACATGTGAATTCCTTTCAAACACGGGGGGACCTGTTCTTGCAATCAGAATATTTTAGTTCTTTAAAGAAAAGCAAAACATATTTCTTAGTATTGCAGTTGGGTTGGGGACAATCTGCACGTACCAGAGATGTGGTTAAGGGAGGATTCCTGGAAGAGGTATTTGTGCACAGGGATGACTGACAATACAAAATACACAAGGAGTCAATGTATTTTACTGTAGTGGTAGTGGAGATGATTTAAGACAGGTATGTGCAAGCCAAGGTTTGCACATAAAGGCCTTTGGTCTTTTAAACAAAATGAAAACAGGCTGTGATACCAGCATAAAAGATGGTTATTACTGTAGTCATAATAGACCCACTATAAATTCACTTTTTATCTAGCTTGGTCCTCTGCTACAATGTGTCACAAACCATCATAACGATGCCTCATAGCCTTCCTTGACATAGCATCCAAAAATGTCTTCCTTTGGAAGTATGCCTCCAAATTTCCATGTGTATACTGTTATTTTAATTCCTCAGGTCATCTTGACACCCTATAGTATTTTTCAGATGTCATGTAGCTGCATATAGGTAAGTATACAGTATGTTAGGAGAAATCAGACTTGTTCTCAGGAAATAGGTTTTTCCAAGATCTAGCTGTCTACAAATATTGGATATAAGCCATGTTAGAAAGTGTCCACTAGAGTACCACAGAGCAATAATACCGCTGTTAGCAGATAAGAATAAACACCTTCTGTCTGTGTTTCATTGTCATAAAATCTACTGCTTCCTGCTCTGAGTCCACTGCAGTGAAAGGGAACATTTGCTAAAAATGTCACAACCTCAATTTTAAAAGTTTTGCAATCCAATATAGCAGCAATTTTATTTTGAGAAGCATCTGGATTTTATTAGATGCAAACACAGTTGGTAGAAGTCTGGAAGAGGAGAGAGATAAAAAATGTTCTCTCTGGAATATTTTAAACCAAAAGCATTCATCATGCTCAGCATAACCTTATAATATAACATGGGGGTTTAGGGTGACTGTGCAGTTCACTGCAAAGCTATTGCTACTGCAGTGAGTTATTGTATTTATACTTTCATTGCCTCTGGCAACTTGCAAATGGTGACAGGTGGAAAGTTTCCTTCCTTCTTCATGGGATTCGGCAGTTGCATGCAGCCTTACTCAGATTCCCTTGCAGCAGGAAAGACTGAAGACTGATTTCTAGTCATATCCAGGCAGTTATGGGCATTTGCTGAGCCTTTTCCCTACAAAAAAACTTTAGTTTTGGGAAGTCATCGCTCACAGGTGATGCTTGTGGTGCTGTCCCTGTTGTTGGCTCTTCCAGCACCAGTTTAACAAGGTCATGTCTTCTAGTTCCCACTCAATGAACATTATATAATTTGTTCATTTATACAGAATTTATACAACATGAATAGCTAGCAGACATATGAATGTAAATTTGAATATGAATCTAAATTTACAAGTCCCAGATCAAAACACCCTGAAGCTATGCTTGGATTTAAAATCAACATCAAAACTTCAGTTTTATAAATGAAGTCTCTTCTTTCAATGAGGCAAAACAAATCAGTGACTGATATCTAGTGTGGCATTTGAACGTCAGAAAGTGTTACCTTCCCTGGAGATGAATCTCCTCTTTAAACACATAACTTGTTGGAATTATATATGCAAACAAGAACATGCTTATCTAAGAACTACATAATCCCAGCCCATAGTCACATACACCATGACGTAACTTGCACTGGCAATGGCATCAGCCACATAGCAGGAGGGTTAGATGCTGATCAGATGGTACAGCTGGCTACATTCACAGGCAGGTGCTAAAAAGGATCCTCAGAGATCTAGTGGATAACTTTTATGGAGCAGGAGGTGCACAGGGCTGCTTTCTCAGCCCTACTCTATCTGCCTGTGGTCACTAGTCCAGGCAGCCTGCCAGATCAAGTGGGCAAGAAAGCAACATGGGGAAAGTCATGTTCATTACAGCAACCTACAGCAGGTCTCAATCTCTCCTTCTTATACTTGGAAACTTTTCTCATCAGGAAGGTGTGTGGATTGACAGTTTACAAAGCTCCTCCTTGCCTTAAACCCTATAGTAGGGTAAAAGGGCACTAATTAATTATGAGCATCATGGCAACTAGCTTGTTTGAGATGTACCAGTCTCTTTTCCACTTCCTAAACCTCGCATGGCAAGCAATGCAAACTTCAGTAATGTGTACTGCAGCACCCATGAGGGAAACCCTGAGCACCCTTTCGGTCATGGGGACCTCGTTCTGCCAGCCGGCTCTCTACCCTGGGGCTCCCATTCACTAACACACCCCCACCGCTTCCAAGTGTGAACACACCATTCTGACCCCATCCTGTCCCTGGTGCAGATAATTTATCTGGGGAAGGAGGTGAGCGTAGTTCACCATTTTATTTATGTTCTGTCTACCATTTAGGAGAGAATTTGACCTAACAGGACTTAAAGATGTAAGCAGTCACCCTTACCTGAGGCATGTTTGCAGTGTCCCTGTGCATTCATAAAAAGAAATGGTGCGCATAGCACTGGACACACTATGGGGCATGTTTTTGAAATTAATTTTATCTGCATATGATTTCTGATTTAAAGCGCTATGATTTGGGAACTTTTTCAAGTGTGTACCCCACTAGCAAGGCAGTGAAGTGTGCCCTGAATGCACTGGCATATTCTTCCATCCTTAAAAAAATGCAGTAATGTATGTAGCAGTAATAAATAAGCAGATTTCTGGAAAAACTCAGTAGTAGTGAAACCTGCTGTGTGGCACTCGAGGACAACCGCAAATTAATCATTTTAAGATTGTCTTGAGGATGGATTAAGCTCAGGCCATTTCCTATTCCCTCCAGCAGCTTGGATATAAGCAGCAGTGTTGGAAAGCACATTTTGTGTATCTGAGGACTGGATCTAAAAAGCCATTTAGTACCACTCATAAAAGCCAGCTAAGAGCATAAGCACACAAATATTAACTCATGAGGTCTCACTGATTCATGGTATAAGCCTAGGCAGACAACAGCAGCTCTCCAGGGAGACGACTTTGGCCAATATGCTTAAATCATGGGAGTGATTTTTAGAGATGCCAAAAGGATTAAGATGCTCCATTTTCATTATTAATCAGGAATCATGCAAAGACCCACAATGTCTTTGAAAAATTACTCTACACGTTTGTTTCAATATGAAATCATCCGATGGGCTGCATACTCCATCCTCCTGCATATCTGTTTCTTTCTTTTAAAAAACTTCACTGCCTCCAAGAACAGGAATAAACTCTTAGTAATGGGGTAGGACTTAATCAGTACATTCAGATAATAACCAATAGAGCACTATGGTTTTTTACTTCCTGTTTTCTGTTGATTTTTAATTAACGTTGACATTTATATATGAAATAGTTGGTTTTCAAAAGGCCAACTGGAAACCCTCTTGTGGATTACCTCATCTAGGCACAGATTTTTTTGTGTGCATGTTTGTAATTGTTTGAAGTTTTTCCAAACATGTCTTAAAGTCACACTACAGTTTTCAAATGCATTTATAAGAATGTTATAAGGTTATGAAACTTCAAAAAAAAGAAGAATTTTACACAGTAATGGTGTTTAGACTTTGTGACGGACACTAGATGTGGAAAGAATATTTAGGCCTCTATCCCATGAAGGCTGACACACAAATTTAAGGATATAGCTGCAGTCCATGAATTTAGAGATAGGCATGCACAGTATATACGCTTTTGTGGGATTGCTCCAGCCTCCTTAAAAATCGGTTGCACTTTATGGTTTTGATTTTGGCTTTTCTATAAAGAAGGCAGAATTTCTAATGGTCTTAAAGCATCAATCCTTCCCTGAGAGGTTAGACAAAAAGAAAAACATTAAACAGAAATTAGGAGACCAAGCCTGCTCCCAAAGAAACCAAGGTCAGAAATGGTTTCATTTCAATGGAACAGAGTCTAGTAGTAAAATTTCTGTCTTCCTCTTAAGTATTAGTCTTCCTTTCCTTTTCTGCTCATGTGTCTGCCATAGCTCTCATCTTTCCAGCAGCTATGATCTGCTGCCAAGATTTGTTCTACTCTCCATGTAATTTATGACCCTGTCATGCAGCTTATTCATACACACTTTCCCAGTGGCGAGGCTGAGGATACCAATGTATTAAATGCTGCTCACAGAGGTGTGGGGAGCGGGCTCAAGAGAGACAAAGCACATGCCTGGCTTTATTCAGGTGACAGGCAAGGTTAATCAAATAGTGGAATTACTGCAACAGGTAAAGCTAGATGCTTTAATTAATCTTTGCAGGGTCAGGATCTGAGCCTTTCAGACACAAAAAGTCCCTCACAGATCTCTAAGGTATGAGCCAACAACAGCAGTGAATTCAGTGCACTGGGTTGCCTCTAGCTTAATGGTGCTTCCCCCAGCCGACCAACCTTCCCCTTGGCAATGTTTCTACCAGACACTATGTGCTTATGGGAGCCAGGGACCTAATGACATGTCTATAGACTCAGGTAGTAAGAAATCTAAATTGTACTGTCTTTCAATGAGACTTAGGCTCACAAGTCTCTTGGACCTGGCCTGTCAAACAATGTTAGCTCTCAAACACATGGGAGGTAGATGTCCGTACGTTGACCTGAGCCCCAGGCATTTCAGAGGTTCTTAAACACCACTGCTCCAGAGCCCAAAGCTCTGCCACATAGTCATCTTACAACAACATCAGTGATATACTACTGATTTTCCTGTGATCCTTAGAATTTTGTTGTCTTAAATATTTCTTTCCCATGCATAGATGCTCCATCTTCTATAAAAAACTCCTATCAAAGGTATGTTTCTATCTTCCCCTTTTTGTTTTCTCCTTCAAGGCTTTCCATATAAAGAAATGTTTCAGGCTGTTTTATTTGCCAGAGGTAAAAAGACTAATTTTTAGCAGCTATGTTTCATAAGAGATTGCGCAAAATATTCTCTAAAGACAGGAGACTTACGCAGGCCCTTAACAGCCTCCTGTTTCCATGTCCCTACACACCACTGAAACAGAACCTGAAAACAGTGAGAAAACGCTCTCCATCATTTATCAGCAGTCCTGGTTAACGGGGGAGGTCCCGGACGACTGGAGGCTTGCCAATGTGACGCCCACCTACAAGAAGGGCCGGAAGGAGGATCTGGGGAACTACAGGCCTGTCAGCCTGACCTCGGTGCCGGGGAAGATTATGGAGCGGTTCATCTTGAGGGCGCTCACAAGGCATGAGCGGGACAACCAGGGGATCAGGCCCAGCCAGCACGGGTTCATGAGAGGCAGGTCCTGCTTGACCAACCTGATCTTCTATGACCAGGTGACCCGCCTAGTGGATGAGGGAA
>NW_008795936.1:1853170-1861245 GCF_000699145.1 Aptenodytes forsteri
GAGGTCTTTTCCAACCTCAATGATTCTATGATTCTATGAAGTGTCAGTCAGGAGATAAATGCCATGTGTAGCACTTATTTTCAATATTACACACACTATTTCTGATTATAAACTAATTGAAGAGACATACTGTCAAAAACTTTCCCTTCATTTAATGTGCATGTAATCTGCATTTTATACTAACGCACTGTATGGAAAATATGAATGCTGTTCCTGGAAAGTAAGCTACGATCTCTTTCCACATTGTGTATAAATCTGGAGAGTATAATCAAATGCAGAAGCAATGCATATCTCCAGACTCTGAAGCTGCTACCTGCCCCTATAAATCTTTCAGCTATGGAATGGACAGCAAGTGGGTTTATACTAATCTAGCCAGATTAATACCCCGATTTGATTATATGTATTTAAGTAATGTTTGCTTTAATTTCTGCATGACCCGGCTAAGCAAAAATGTGTCTCCAATAGATATGGCTGGATTGGGACATATTCAATGAGTACAAACACCAGATGCATCATTGAGAGCTTTGGGATATTTGTTTTTAGCATATGACCACAAGATACGATGCATCTTTGCAAAACTTCCTACTTCACTTAAGAATTATGCTCAGCTTTTTTGGTGTTGCCAGAAGCTATCCTGGACAACCTAATGAGAAGCTTTCCTCTCCCGACTGTATCAAACTATTTAGGGTTTTCTTTCCTTTGAAACCCCCTTTTTTTCTCTGTTTCTGTGTCTATGAAAGGGAAATCCTGACAGCTACCCAGTTCGGAAGGTCCTTATATCAACCTGCTAACAGGCCCAAATCCTGCTCCTTTTATGAAAAACATGAATTTCATTGTTCAGTTCAACAGGCTGGACTGCAATCACCTCATTGTAATCATGTAAGGGATTTAGTTTTCCATCCATTACATGCCTAAAGTGCTCCTATCACTTTACAGGAGAGGTGTAGACAAGAAAGTGTAGGTTAAATTACAATGACATCCCTTCCCCACACACCAGCCAAAGGCACTTGCTGGTCTTGAGAGGAGAATTCTGCAAGAGAAGAGATGTATCTGAATCACCAGCTTTCCTGCAAAACACTTTGACGCTTTAAATCGGTGTGTAAGCGCTTGGAAGTAGTGAAATGGATTCCTAGAACATGGGCATGACTCCTTGTTCTGGGCAAACTGACTTGTTTTCACTTGTGATGTCCCAGCAGAAAACCTCTTGCAGCGTATCATACATACTTAAATGGCTAAATACTATCAGTGATAAAACTTTTGTTTGCACACAGAAACACCTTTGGCGTGACTGTATCAATATGGATGGCAGAAAGAATTATCTAAAATGGCCTATGAAAACAGCGTATATTTATTGTTACCACAATAATTCATCATCTCAAGAATGAGGAACACTGCAAACTCTGTAAATACTGTCAGAAAGGTAAAAGAATTAAGTGATGACTGTTGGAAAGCATCAGCTCCAAATCTGTATGATTTCATGGGTAGGTAGTTCAGTACAGCCTGAAAATATGAACTCCAAGCCAGTCGAAGCTGCAAAGCAACCCCAAAACCAGAACAAGGACTATAATCAAAAAACATATGCAGACTATTTTCAGTTTTGAGTGCCAGGGGAAAAAAAAGGTCTAGCCCACTATAGTCAACATTTTAAAGTAAGGAATTAATTCAAAGGAGTAATGACAGCAAAAATTTTCTGAGTCAATATAGGAAGTCCTTTGCCATGAGGTCCAGCTTTCAACCAAAAATTAATCAAAGCACATCTAGATTTTAACGTAAAGCCACACCAGAAACAGTTAAGCAATGAGACATAGGACTGAGGTAGCTCCATTTCTCAGCCTGACTCTACAGTTAGAGGTTTCCAACAGAAGTGACTTGGGAGGAAAAAAATCTTATCAATACTTACACCTATATAGGGCCAAAATTCCCCACTAGCAAAGCTCCCTAGGTAAGAATCATACCTGTAAGAGGCCCTGACTTCAGACTAATTATGAGTTGACTGATTGACACAGAATGAAACTTCAGCCTGCTTTACTAAAATTTCTTGCTAGAAGCTCATCTTCCACAAAGGGTTTGAGTAAGTCAGAAACAGCCCTTATGCCTTATTCTGGGCCTCTCTCTGGGCTGGATTCCCACCCACAGAAGAGAAATAGTTGGGAAAGTCCCACAGGAGAAGTGACACTATTGCTGGGCCACAGAAACAACCAAGTTAAAATAAATGCATCAGAAACCAAGGAACATGTTGCTGGCCAGGAGACCTGGACTACCAGAAGGGAGAGGATGGAAGAGTAGGGAAAATAAAGTGAGAATGAAGACAGGGAGAAGACCCAAGTTCTTCCCCAGAAGCTGCAAAGTATAAAAGGCAGCCAACGAGAACTTCTGGGCAGGGCTGAAAAACAAGTGAAAGTGAGAGCTTCTCTCATCTCTGAGAGCGCAGCCAAAAAATCAGGTTACCAATAGTAAGAGAAGGAAAAGAAAAAAGCCAACTCTTCAAAATTGGCAGCAAAGAACTATCCACACTCCTTGGCTCCATGTAAGGCTGGGTGGAAGGGGTAAGAAGGAAACAGGGGACAAACTTCAGCTTGGAGCCAAAACATTTTCCTTCTTGACGTTCCTGGCTCTGTTCAGCCCTTTGTGACTCTCAATTTCAACCCGTTACGCACTCCCCCATAATCATCATAATAAATAGCTGTTTGCTTGCTCAGTGTATTCAACTTCCTCGCAGCAAGCCAAGCTCAACCCGGCACTAGCATTTATTTCCGGATTTTGACCAGGCCTGCCTAAAACCAAACAAGATTCGGTGTGATTTGCCATATTCTCTGGGAGAGAATAAAAGCAATTGCACTCAAACACCAGGGTTTGTGGCCAAGTTCACCTCATGCTGCTGGTGGTGAAATCACCATTATTTAACTTGCTTTAGTACTTCTAAGAGTGCTGTGGAAAAAGGGAGGGTTTCAATTCTGTTTCTGGGCTTTGAGGGAGATGCAAGTTATGCTAACAACATGGACACAACTAACTGTTGTCCTTCTATTAAAAGAAAAACCCCTCTATTACTCAAAAGTCAAATTATTGTTAGAAACCCGTGATGACTAAATAAAAACAGCTACTGGAATTAGGAGCCTTCCCCCATCACCACCACTGGGTAGAATTTTGGCCAAAACGCAAAACTTAAGAAGAAAATAACAGTCATAAGAAACTGCGCTTTTCCAGCTGTCATAACTTTTTTCCTTCCTTTGTCCATGCCTAATGTGTACAGGTTTGCACACAATTGCAGGCATTGCTAATTCTCCCCTGTTAATTGTAGAGGGGGGTTCTGGCTCCTGATGGGTGATCTGCCACCCTTGTGCTCAGCAATGCAAACCCTCGTGATGCCCAGGCTCCTTGCAGCAATCCTCTCTAGCTCATTTTGTCCCAGTGGCCCCGCTTCAGGGCCTTTTGGAGCTCTCTCATCTTTACTTTGGGGAGCAGCTGCAGGATTCCATTTCCTTCCATGCAAGGAGTGCTGGGCCGTCAGCTGGAGGAGGAGACAGCTCGTCCATTCCCTGCAGTGGTCCTTGGGGGCTGCTTAACCTCTGAAAGGAGGAAAATAAGTGGCACAAGCAGCCAGTTAGAGGGGGATTTCCTCTGAGCAGGGCAGACATCAACTGGGGAGATGGAACATCCCTCATTAAGACAAAATAGTTCCAACTCTGCCTAGAATGACATCTCTTTCAAGAGCTGGCAAGACTGTGCTTGGTGTCCCAAGCCAGGTCCTACAGCTCCGTTCAACGGTGCTCATGAGACATCCTGAAACGCCAATTCAGATTTCCAGAGCTGCCCTGACAAGTTCCCAGAAGTGCTGCAGAACATCCCCAGCACGGTGTCAGGCTGGGATTTCCAAAGGATTTAGGCAACAGGAACAGGATTCCAAGCATCTGTGAAAATCTCCACCAAACATCTCAAAATGTGATGAAGAACATGTTTTCAGCTCTTTCAAGTTGGTATTGCCCTTCCAAAAGCTTCTCCTGTGAAGGAGGGTCTGCCACATGCTACTTGCCTGCCAATTCACATTGTCACGGGTCTCATGAGAGTTCTCATTTTTCTTGAAGTTCTGGCATCAAGAAGCATGTCAGAATCCCAGTTTCCACTCTTAAATCACTTTGTATGTGATGCAAACACCTCCTTAAAGAATCAGGAAAACAAACAAACAAACAACCTGAAACCCCCTAAAGAAACCCTCTACCTGGAAAAGAATGAAAATCTCTCCCCCCCTGCCCTCCAAAGCTGTTCCCCTGATT
Organism: Aptenodytes forsteri; assembly: GCF_000699145.1. Classification (NCBI taxonomy): domain Eukaryota; kingdom Metazoa; phylum Chordata; class Aves; order Sphenisciformes; family Spheniscidae; genus Aptenodytes; species Aptenodytes forsteri. The sequence goes on from NW_008795936.1 coordinate 1,857,442, forward strand.
TTGCAGGGTGTGACTCACAAGTGCTAAACACCTGGGGCTGACAGTACTGCAGACCCAACTGCAAAACAAGAGCTGTGGCTATGAACTTCTCATCACTGGCAAACTAAACTAAATAACAAACCAAACTAAATAGCATAATCCAAGGACAGCTAGAGAAAGGAAATGCGTTTTTCTGCGTTTATGACACTGAACATTTACTGGGGAGGAGGGAGAAGAAAAGGGAATTTCCATTGAGACTGCCAAAGATATAATTAATGCCCTGTTACGGACCATTTATACACGATGAAATTCATTCCTACACTGAGAGACGGCATAAAGTTACGTACCGCTGAAGTTGCAGTTAACTGGCAGTAGGAATGAATTTCATTTAAAGAGCTATGTTCCAGATTCCTGGACGAGACACTCAGGAGTGAATGAAGCACTGTGCAGTAGAGCCTCAGCAGCCTTGAAATGAATTTTGCTGTGACCTAACAAAAACCACAGACTTGAAATTGTGATGATTCAGAAATTTTCAGATCGCAACAGGAGTTCTTGCAAAATATTTGGGAACTGCAGGAAGTGTTTAATGGTCTCCCTATGTCAAGGAGAGGAATCCTGACCTCTTGTCTTTATGGTTCTTGTTCCTATGAGTGATAATTTTAGAAGGAGATGATTAAGCCCATGTGGCCTTTCTTCTAAGGTTGCTAAAAGAATAACAAGTGACCTGGCTCAGTCCTTTCTGTACTGATTCATCTTCCCTCTTCACTATAGGAATTTGCAGGAGAATGGTTACAGAGACAGATCGTGCTCCAGTCATATGTGTAGCCCCCCACTAGTGTGTGCAGCAAAAGAAATCAAGTCAACCTAGTAGAGAGGTTTATCTGCAGAGCAATACAATGGAGCAACAAAAGTCAGGAGAACCTTATAAGGGCATGTGCCTTTTCTAACCAAGAGTTGAAAAGTTAGTATTTCAGTAAAAAAAAAAAATTAAAAAGACCAAGAACGTGAATCAGAATACTCATGGCTAAAGCAGAGGTTTAGAACATTCTTAATCCTTATTTGGATGCAAAAACCACGGAAGGGTGGTTATAAATTCAAACTGATCTCATCCTAAGAAAGACTTCAGGTGAATCTTCCTTTAATTTCCTGTTAGTTTGAGGGACAAACTGACAGCAGGACAGACAAAGGAGTTACATCCATTTCCCGAAATAAGTAAGAGACATCTCAGAAAGTCTAAGAGCATGCAATGTAATAATTACTATATGTTTGTGTCATAATTACTGTCAGAGATTCCTTTAGAATTGAAACCAGGCTGTTCCAAATTGTGTTGAAATATGACTTGTAAGATTATTTCTGGCTGCTAATAAATGATGGCTATGTGAGAAACTAATTTGAGAATTGTTGAAAATTATCGTTTTGTTTTGTGTGCTTCCAGTAATGTTTTCTTAAACAAGAATCTTACATTTATCCCTGTATTTGTGTAACTAATGCTGTGGAAAGCATTAGACACAGTCACACGCTTGCTAACACTGTATTTCTCATTCAATTTCCAGACTTTTGGAAATTTCTGAAGACTGAAAATTTCCATTTTCAGTTTTGTGTAAATTCTTATACTGTCCTTGAAGACATAAGTGCAATGCAAAATTACATGAACTGGACTTAAAGCAGACATAAATGAGGTCAATGTCGATCATTTAGCCTTCATGGGGAGTATATCCAGTATATGAATCTTTTAAATGCCATTTTAAAATAGTCGCTAAAAGCAGCATGCTGGAAATGGGCATCACTAAAAGCAGCATCCTGGAAATGTATCTAAAAGTCTTATTTCTTGGGAGCAGGGACTCTCCTGCTCTAATGCCTGCAGAGAGCTGGTAGGTACTACCTACCTAGACCTACAGAGGTTATAAACTCCCTGGAGCACTCTTTGGCTATGTTTGCAAAACATCTAGCATGCATGGGCTCTTGTTCCACAGTGAGGACTGCTGGTTGCTTCCTCATGTTTGCTTATTCCACCATAGCCTGTTCCTTATAGATTACCTGTACTTAGCTCTTACATTTTAAGCAGGTTTCCCCTAGCAATTTTTATTTATCATAATCCTCCTGTACTTGAAGACTCCTCATTACCCTTTCCTTTTCCATGTCAATTGAGCTTAATGAGTAGCTTGTAGCGGCAGCAGGACCTGTTCACACATTCACTGGAAGTGTATGCAGAAGCAAGCACTGTGCAGAAGCAGCGCTACACTGCATACTGCACAAAAGAAATTGAAAATTTGACCAAGACCTATACACAGCAACTGGAAAAATGACCTAAAATTGCCTCCTCATTGCACATATGTGTTTCCTAGAAGGAAAACTGTTCTTTTCCACTGATTTCCACTCAGTAATGCTTCCTTTGCAGCAGGCTAGGTGAAGTACATCCCAGTTATAAATAGTCATACAGCATCATTTTCTGACAACGTGCTTTTCCCCTTGCTTCACGTCTTAGGTCTCACAAAAACAGGAATGCTTTCTGAAAGCAGGCTCTCATTTTAAGAAACCGGATATTCGCTAGTTTCTGATGATGTGTCCCGCTTCAAAAGCTAATGCTCTCCCTCGCTATGGCCACCTTAGTTCTGTGATTATTTTGAGGGATAATGTGTGTCCAGTAACTAAAAAAAATTCACTGTCTAAAAATAAAAATTAGGAAAGATGGGAATTGGCTCACCACAGCTCACCTCAATTGCCAGGTCAGGTTTCAATTTCCAGTAAGTTTTCAGCAGGGAAGCTTGTGTTAATGATCTGTGGGCATTCCTCATTCAGAGGGATAGAAATTTCTTTGAAAATAGATACCTGGTATCACAACTACATGCTTTCCTGGACAAAGCATGTGCTGGATCTGTACACTGCCTACTGAAAGAGTCTTCATCCCAAGTGAGATATTACTGCTTGCATTTTAGTAAAGATAATGTAATTGGTTTGCAGTAAGTGGAACTAGATAGAGCTTGGTGCTCAACTTGCTGAAGAACTTTTATGGAGACCTGTGGATGTTCAGCTTAAGATGTCTGGAAACACTGTAGACTACTTCACACTCACGTTTGTCTGAAGAGTTGCTTTAATAGATCAGGAACCACAGCACACTTTTAGATGAATAATCCCTTTGCTGAGACAGAGTATGCGTGAGAAGCACAAAAATGGTTAGCAACACAATCTTCCTATATGATCTGAACTTGAGTGCCGGTGCAGGCACTGTACCAGAACGAGGCACACTGTGCTTTGCTCACTAGCAGCTTCCTGCTGGAGAGCCACAATTACAGTGCATGCTCTCTGCTTTGCAGTATTCCTTCAAACTAGGGAAAAGAGACCCCCCCAAAACAGCAGAGATGGCTATGGGAAGAAGACAGGGGAAAGAGGATGACGAAATTTGTATACAGCAGGGTTACATTAGATCATCATGCTGAAGATCCCATATACTTAAAGGGGTTCAAAGCCTAGCATTTCTTTTTCCACTTTTCTTTTGTTCTCAGAATTGATTTTGGACAGCAAGAAATAAAGTGAAAGAGGCTATTAAATTTATTTTGAACGGAATGTAACGACACCGTTTTTTCCAAGTGAGGTGTGAAAGATTTTAACCTTGAGTCACCAGCAGTAGATAAAACATCATTTAGGGTTTCCTATTTCCAACCTGTACACGTATGTTACACCTCACCTTCTCCCCTGTGCAGAACATTATTTCTCCTGAATGGAGCAGTATCAGCTTACAGGCAGCGTTGCTCAAAGGAAAAAGTAAAGTTTGTCTCTCCCCAAAAAAGCCATTTTGTTAAGCCAAATGTTCCACAAAATGGCACG